>NW_009197857.1:0-6982 GCF_000690835.1 Fulmarus glacialis | reverse complement strand
CCGAAGGCACCGCCAGAGCTGGGGCTGGCGCAGGCGACCTGCCGGGGCCCTGCCTGCCCTGCCCTCCGATACCCCTGGCCGCCTTCGCTAGCGTGACACGGGCTGAACGCGTACAAGCTTTTGCTTTTTTGCATGCTGTTCCGCTTAATTCAGCGAATGCTGCTGCATTTCTAAAGATTTTCTCAGCACGGACACCAAGCTCCTTGTTTTCACAACAGCGGCTCCACCTCGTGCTCTCGCAGTTGACGTACGACTGACTTCTTCAGGATTACAATCCACGTATCGTTATAAAATGCAATCTGTGCCCATGACGTGATTTGTTTTATTTCGTAAGTAGAACACCAGTCCAGCGATTCATAAAATTGTGGCCGCTCTTAGGCCAGTGCTGGGAGGGTGCTGTCTGCGGGGGCTCTGCAGAGCCCAGAGAGGAGGTGGAGGTTGGAGACCCAAACTCTGGGGACTGTGCCACTGGCGTGTACCCTGATGCCAGCAGGTGTCATGGAAACTGTTGCGCCTTAACTGATTTAATTACGCATAGGATGGGTTTAGCCTCTAAGTCATAGTCTAGCTTGGAGTAACCTTGACCACCATCTCCGGACAAAAGGGCAGCAGCCTGGACAGCCGGGCTGGGCGCCGCCGCGAAGGCGTTTGGGTTCTGCCTCCGTCCGTTTCTGTTAAATCCCGAGACGGAGGTGTCAGCCGGAGCACGGGGCAAGCCGCAGCCAAGCGGTGCGGCTGCCGCTGAAAGCTGCGCCTGTGAAAGCAACCTCCGGCTGGCCAGGTCGGCTTGGCGGCGATGCTGGGGACCCCGGGTTTCAGGAGTATGATTTTGATGGTGAAAGAAGCTTCTGTGCTACATAGCTTGAGTGATACAGGAATGAATCAGGGTTTGGTTTGTGCTGGTTAATGGTATCTTCTGCACTGATGTCTCTGGTTTTACGTATAGTGTTTTGCAAGGAACCAGTGTGTGTGAAAATGTTTGGATTTTCTGGGGGATGTTCAGAACTAAATGAACAATATTTCCTATTGCTTCATGGAGTGTAAAGGAACCAGAGGTCAACAATCACTGCAGATCACTCTCTGCTTTTATTTTGTCTCAAGAAATTATTTTCCAGTCTCTGTAGTGGTCACGTTTATTATGTAATTGCAAAAGAGAAATGACTACCTCATAGATCTGCATGAAAGCAATTTCTCTGTATCAGATAGTTTAGACTTGAAGATTATATATAGGTGCAAAGAATGATGAATAGGATGCCACAAGATGTAAAATGGTCGATAAAGTTAGCGGAGGACTTGCTGATATCGCTGGGTTACATTTGAATCTCTCTATCCCGTTAATATTTTGCTAAAAGGAAAATTTGGCTTTACAGGCATCTTTAAGAACTGTGACTACTGCTGTCTGCTTTTTAAATTTCATGTAACGTAGGCTTCTTTATTTATATTACTGTGCAATCGCAAACTTTGGTATCATCCACTACGTTTTAGCCTGCTGGGTTCCCTCACATGGCAAGGCCCACTCGTGCTCTCCTGTGCTGAAGATCCTTTCTTACCTCTTGGATGTGCTAGTACCTATGAGGAGCACTTTTTGTTTTCTTCCTTCGCTGTTTTCATTCTCTCTGGTAGGAAATACTTTGCAATTCAGGGTAAGTTTTTACTTTCAAGCAAGGAACGAAGGAGAAAAACACCTTTAGTTTTTTACTGGGCTGAGTGACTTGGTGCGGCTGCGTGGAGCAACACACAACGTTTGGCCACTGTTCTTCTCACTGGGGGAATAGAAACATTAAATCTAATTATATGATGATGCTACATTATTAAAGCTTTTCCTCATAGATTTGCTCACACCGATAACTTCTAGATGTTCTTTAAAAGCAGAATAGAAATAGCATGAAAAATTATTCATACATTATATTCTATCCTGAAAAATAGTCTGGTCCCCTATCTGCTTATTGATATAATTAAAACTGGATTAGTTGGGTGGATTATAGAGTTTTCTGAAGTCATTAGGGAGTTTTCTGTCTCTTGCGACCACCCCATCCCGAGTTTAACTATATTATGAACTGGCTCATACCAGCGAGGTCTGGCTACGTTTTGTTCTTAAGCCTTTTCTGTAGTTTCTGATTTGCACACCAGTGTGTGACGGTTGTTGTGTCTTATTAGACCTGAGCGTGAGTGTAAGTCCTTCAGATTCCTGATGTCAATAGCCAGGCCAACCCGAGGTGCAGGGGGGGACTGACAGATAAACGTGTGGTTTCGGGCACTGTGGGAGCAATACCAGCACACTGGCTCATGCTCGTGGGCTTTGTCTTGCATTTCTGGGCGGACCGAAGGAGGGGGCTCCACGGACCGCTTCCTCCCCTAGCTTGGGCATGTGGCAACCAAATTCCCCCGTACGTTCCCAGTGAGATACTGGGAAGTCATTTTTAAACCAGTGGGATCACTGGTGAAAAGCCCAGTCTAAACGGGGAGTCTGGTTAGAGCAGGGGGCCTGCCTCAGACCTGTGCAGTCTCAGTCTTCGACGCCACCTTCTCCTGCCCCGGGAGGAGCGCGCTGTCACAGGCGGGGCTGTTCCGACGCCGCAGCGGGGCCCGTGCAGGGGAGGTGCTGAATGCTTCTGCATCGTTTTGTGACGTGTAAGAGCGAGGGTTCTGGAGGAAATCTTGTCTTACCTGCGAAGAATAAATGACTGAATGTATCTTCATCAAATAACCCTATTCACAAAGTTAGCCAGACTTTTTTTTGGGGGGTGCGGGAGGCAATATTCATTACATAAAAATACTTTTACATTCCAGGGCCAAAAGATAATGAGACAGTTATTTACTCATATGGTAACAGCACTAAAGGTACTCAGCAACTACACTAAATAAAAAGATTAGTTGTATCAATCACAACAATATCCACAAATACATCACACATTTGCCATCAAAGTGAATTTTATATTAACCTATCAGCAAAAACCAAATGAGCAATCTTTAAGTGGTAGGTTTAAAGTGTGTGTAAAATGCAGTATGTATCATTTTACAGATGTTAAAAAAAGAAGCCTTCTACAGAGACAGAAGTTTTGGCTAGAATTCAGGACAAGTGTCCAGCTCATACAATGCTTATTTGTTTTTGAAGGAATTTAAACACAGAGGCTGAATGCTCCCTGGCAAAGTTAGCCTGTTGTGTATTACCAACGTACTCGCAGCGACATTGTGTTACACAGCTAGTTTCCTCTCACAGAGATTTTTCTTGGACAAATTGCATAGAAAAGTCTCTGGAAAGGAGTTCCTGTGTTCTGACACTGTAAAAATAGCTTAATATCAGCTCATCAATAAGACATTGTGCCTTCTGCGTAACACAGAGCCCAACAGAATAGACAGGAATTACCGCGTGCTCTGGGTGGGCGACACGTCCCTCTCTGGTACACGGCCGTATTTAGTATGATTAAAAAGGGTGGGGGGGAGAATTATAGGTAATTCTAAAGAGCAATTTAAAAGCTGAATTCTGTTGAGCCTGCATCTTCTCCAGTAGAGAAGTATTTATAGTAAAATCATAACTAGGAGGTTCTCCTCTCTTTCACTGTTCAATGAGAGAATAATTTATGAATCTGACAATCCTACCCCTGGATAATGTTAAGACTAACATAATGTTCAGTTGAGTAACTCTACACTCCTAAAGTTTATTAGAGTGTGTAACAACAGCAGCAGGGTTGGTATAATGAAATGACACACAGAGTCACTTTGGAGGTGGGATATCTTGCTACGAATCCGCTACAAGACAATGGTGGGAATCCTCACTGCGGGTGGCTCCCCCCGTCCGGACAGAGACGGGATACAGGGGTGCGTGCAAGGGAAACCCCTCAGACAGGCGTTAACTCATAAATATGAGCAGAGACAATCCACGTAGGAAAAAAATGTAGGTCATGACATCTACTCAGCCTGCCAAAACTCCTGGTTTTGGCAAGCAACCTTTTCTTTTTCCGCCCCGAAGATCATAGAATCGTTGAGGTTGGAAGGGACCTTTAAGATCATCGAGTCCGACCGTGATGATGCTCTAGCACAGAGATGGGAGCTCGGCTGTGCGCGTGGGCTGGCAGCCAGCGTGGCACGGCAGCGCGGGGCGCAGCACCTGCAGCCCCTCAGCATCCCAGTCCCTCGTCACCCCCCCGTAGCCCTTCCCCACTGCAGCCCCCAGCTCCTCTCCAGCAGCGTACGGGCAGGACTGCTCTACGCTGGTCCCCGGCTGGCGAGAATGAAATCTTCTCAGGATTGCAGATGTTGAGGTCTCTCAAATATCCCAAAGCATATTTTGCAGGTCCGTGATGGGTGATAATAGCCCACGCTGCCTGTGGTCAGTATGGCTTATTTGGACACACAGCAACTGTGCTGTTCGTTTTTGAGAGGTTGTCAAGAAAAATTGAAGGCTTTAAGTACATGACCTTTTGCAGGAATTACTGCAACAATAGCTTATTCTACTGTGTCAACTACAGTTGAAGATGTAACAATGAATTTCACTTTGAAAATGCAAATTGAGTTCCTAATTAATTGTGAGATTTAATCCAGGGTGTGCTGGGCAGTAATCTCTTAAGAGTTTTGTTCCTGCTAAAGCATTTTAGGTTCCTGCTAGAGTCCAATATACTGCTCTGAAGTTGAAAATCTAATATACATGGGGAGAAAAAAAAGGAAAAAGGCAAAATTGTTATGCTTAATGAAAACAGTGCTGGCACGGAAAGAAAAAAGGCTCCAAGCTTTGCTAGACAGTGAAGTCTCTTAGATACACAGGTCCAGATTTTCATAGGACTTTCGCAAGTGCACCTAGAGAAAGAATGGAAGTACTCACCTCGTGCCAAAATGTTATGGCTGCAGATGCAAATTAGGAAATTGCTTATGCATGTCCCTTTGCTTGTAAACATAGTCTGTGGGCATGCTCAAACGTGCACCTACAAGAATTTTAATAAATATTAAGAAATTCTGGAGTCTTTTCTGCCTTTTTTCATTTTAGTTCTGAAAAAATACCCCCAAGCCCCAATAACTCATCTCTATGCAAACTCCAGAAAGTTCTGTATGTGTATCAGGATGTGAAAGATACAAATTGCATAAGTTAAAAGGGGTTGGGGGGAAAGAAAGCAAGCCTGATAAAATGTGAAAGGACTCAGGAGATACCTTTGAGTGGTGAGCACCATGTTGTCTTTTAATTGCCAAAGAAATTAGTTTTGGAAAATGTTCTGAATAAAGTGCTAAATATTTTTTGGGTGCTGCAGTTGTCGTTGTGGGCTTTGCTAGACACATTATAATGCCTACAAATATTGAGCAAAAATATCTAAACCCATTATTAAACACCGCTTTATATGAAGCTCTACAATTGGATGTATATTACCTGTGAAGGTAAGGATTTAGTGAAAGTTCATTGCATTTTTTTCACAAATCAAGTGTATGATTGCTTTTAACTTATCAAGAGGCTTATTTGGATAATGACTGCAAATTTGGTACTACTTTTGTATGTCAGAAGACATCACAGAATTTCAGTGTTATGCCCTTTGGGTTAAAATACAACGAGAGTCTTTTACAGATTAATGAACCCTGTCTTACAAAGATTAATTTATGAAGTATTTATTGTCTGTTTATATGAAGTCACACTAGCAACATCTGCTTCAGAAAAGTATGCATATGGGAGGCTAAATTTAAAAGTGAAATGCCAAGGAAAATTAACTTGCTGTGACATCAGGTCATAATTTCAGTAATGACAGTGCATCCTGCAGGAAGGGGAAACGTTCGGATGTGCGACATCCTCCGCTGCTGTGAGGCGTTAGCTAATGAGTGGGAGGGCTTAAACCATTTCCATTTCTACCGAATTTACTTCACTTATAGAAAATACAAAGCCGAAAGCATCTTTTAGGAAGAGCTTGATAGCGCGTAGAATACATGGTAAACAAACAGCATCGGGTGGAACACACTAGTGACCCAATAAGCATTTACCCTGCCACAGAGAAGGGCCTTACCGAGGCCCCGGCTGCTTGGGCAAAGAGGACGTTGTTATACAAACCTGTGCAAAAGGGAAAAAAAAGGCAAAGGAGAGAAAGTAAAGATACTAGTAAATGCCACTGCTTGAATTCCAAAACAGAGATCCAGACCTCCAGCATGTCGTAGTATGTTTTAGTGTGGGTCTTCCAGGGTTTGCTTCCTTCCCTGTTTTAGCACGTGGTGTTGCAGCCGGGGCAGAACGAGAGAACGTGTTGCAGTCGTTAAAGCCCACAAGCCATTTAAAAGATAAATGTTTACCAAGAAAGTAGCAGGAGCAAAGAACTCCTCGTTTCAAGACAAAGTCACTCTGGTTTTGATTTCTTCACAAACTGCATGCTGTAAAGCAAGAAAATGTAATTTCAATTAATATTCTAATGAAGTAGTCTCTTTGAATATTGGGACCACCTACTTAATCTGATATCTATATGTAGATAGATGGATCTTTTAACTTGAAGATGTGCACCATTTTCAGCTAAACTACTCTTTCACAGAAAATTACAGTTCCTCTTTTTTAGTGCTTCTTTCTATAAGTTTAGGGACAGTTAAAAAAAGTCATTTTCACGAGAAAACAATTCTGCTGTAAATAATCCGGCGGAGTGTTTCATTGATGATCTCTGTGCATGACACTGATTTCTCAATTTCCGCTTTTCAAGTGAGAAGTCTGGGTACCGAGGAAGCGTGGTGAGGTTTGCGTGTTCTTTGGAGAAGCTGA
The DNA here is from genome assembly GCF_000690835.1 of Fulmarus glacialis. Classification (NCBI taxonomy): domain Eukaryota; kingdom Metazoa; phylum Chordata; class Aves; order Procellariiformes; family Procellariidae; genus Fulmarus; species Fulmarus glacialis. Next base: position 270 of record NW_009197857.1, on the reverse strand, counting down.
GAACTGCTGTTCTCTGGAGCTGCTGCCTTTCCCTAACAAAGTACCTCCTTACTCTTACGGGTTTTTTAAACGAAATAGGCTTTTTACCAGAATCGGCTTTTTTTGCAGAAGTCTGTTACAACTCCATTTTGCCCCTTCCTATTTTGACCTTGGCGGGACGGGTGTTTCCCAGTGCCCGGCGCTCCCGGGGCACGGCGTCACGCAGGACCGTTGTGCCCGACGGCGGAAGCCGCGCGGGGCCGGGGCGCCAGCGGAAGGGACGAGCCTTTT
>NW_009197856.1:0-17924 GCF_000690835.1 Fulmarus glacialis | reverse complement strand
CCCTTCTTCCACAAGTGATAAACTCTCCACAAGTGATAAACAATATATTTTAAGGAAAAAAAGAAACACTTGAGATCAAAAATTCTTAATCACAGCAACACTAACTGCAGCAAATGCTGCCTCCAAGAGTCCTAGGAAGCAAACCAAATGGCAAGTTTATATCAGCACAGATTTATTACAAGGCATGATTGGAAAGGTGATTGCATTAAAAAGCATCAAAATATAGTCCCTGTCCTGAAGAACCTCTGGTCTACATAAAATGAAACAGGATAGTGTCCTAGAAATGCCTTCTGAGTATCTGCCCCTCTTTCTGCTGCCAACATATGTTCAGAAAGTAGCTGTCTTCAAGTATATGTATTGCCTTTACGTTCTGTAGGTAACACAGTTTGAAAAAAACAAGGTAATGCAATACTTTGCACATGAACGTTGCCGTTTTTTGAAAGTCACCTGTTCAACTTACCACCTTAATACTTGTGAGGTAAGTGAATCCCATTGTACAGGATAAAAGGAGAGCAACTAGTGAAATCAAGGGATTTCTCCTGGATTAGGATCTCTGTCTTCTGATTCCCAGAATGTGTCAACACTGCAAAGACAAATAATTCATTAAACACTGGAGCCAGTGAAGCCTGGGATGCAATTTGGTCTACTTCATTTAGGTAACTCATCCATGGATGGATGAGTTAATACCTCCTCACTAGGGCCCTCTAAAAAGCTGGCAGTCTAGCATTTAAAATTAACGTTGTTAACTTTTTTAACTTTTGTAAGTTGGTTGACTGAGAATGATAAACAATTCCAGGAGGTTATTGCAGTCCTAACATCTAAATCTAGATGGGATGAATCATTCTTGGAGATACCTCTCTTTCTCCATTAACTGTACAAGTACCCTAGATGACAGGTTGAGGTGCAGTTTCTACCTTTGAGATGGGTAACGTTAGCAGTGGAATTGTACACATAAATTTTCCAGATTCAGGCACGTAAGTTTGACAGGCTGTCTATGGAGGGCCTTCGACGTTCTCTCTCTCCATCCATCTTTTGTATAGATAATGGTTTGGGCGTGGTTTGGGGCATGGTTTTGTTGGGACCATAGGTGTAAGTTAGATGTCTAAATAGGTGGGCTGGCTCTGTGGATTTGTGTTATGTCGTTGGCTGAATTCCCAGCTGAAGCATTCTCAGACGAAGGAACCCTCTGGTAAAAAGAAACTTAGACTGTAGTCCAGCTGCAGCATTCATGTCTTTCCATTCCTGACCTTTCCTCAATAATATAGGGTCTCTGATAACAAATAAAGATTGAGCCTTTCTCTTGGTAGAATCACTTACAGGATCCTCTTCCTACACAGATTTATTTTCATTACATGCATAGGATCTTTATGTCAGTATGAACCCTACTCCTCTGTCAAACTTGGTTGAAATTGGCTAAAAGATGCGAAAGTTATTAGGCAAGTACAGACAGTGTCATTAGCCCTCTCCCCTTAGGAAACAGACTTAAATGATGTGATCCTAGCTGAGGTTGACTGACCTCAGTTGGTTAATCCATGTTAAAAGAGTAGTGCAGACACACCTATGTTTTAATGAGAAATAATAGCTTGTGTTAAACCTACACTGAAGTTTTGTTTTCACTGCTGTTTTAGCCCAAATGGCATTGTATTTTTGGCAGTTTAGATGGATGCCTAGTCATGTTCCTTAACAAAATGATATATCTACTCTTTGATCTTCAGCTTCAATGAGCTGAACTTCAATGATTGAGCAGGACCCAGGATCTGAAACATCTCCTTTTCTCCAGCCACCTAATTTTTAAAACCTAGTTATTAATTAGAACACCTTGTAGATCAGAATGTTTTCAAATCCGCACAATATTCTGATAACTGAGTTTGTACAATTAATTATTTTAATACTATGATTGCTACATTTCAGAATCAAATGTAAGGTTATTATAACAAGTAAGGATATAGACATCTGGTTGCTCAGTCAAAACTCTTATTGATTGTTCTGACTTTGCAAAACAATGTCATTGTTCAGTTCCAGATTGTGGGTTTTTTTCTCCTTGTTGTTAGCTGGATAAATAAAAGTGCTAGCAGGCCAAAGATGGGCATCCATCCTTGTTGAATAATATTAACCAAATCAATTTTTTCACAAAAAGAAAATCAATTGATGCATTAGCAAGAGAGAAGATAAAACATTATGCTGTTTTAGCTCCCAGGAGCCTGAATAGTCAACTCTAACTTTCAGAAATAGGGAGATAAAAAATATCTAAAGTTCAGATCTAAATCCGGATCGGAACTTCTCCAGGGCACATGGGGACTCTGACTCATTTCTAAACTAGATATGCATTTAAAGGGCAGTCATATAAAAATTGACCCTCCTGCCAGAGCTTCGGCGAATATGGACACATCGGACTGTTTGAATCCCAGTTTGTCCTCCAAAAGCAATAAGGTGGGGTGATGACAGAGGAGGTTACATTTCTGAGTTCATCACTTGATGGATTTTCAGCCGTTGCTGAAAATAGGATGTTGCTGTAAACATAGGAGAAGCAGCCTGTTTTCTTCTACAAGGCCTAACACATCTTCTATAGGCTTTTGATGGTGAAATTGGAGTCAGTTTTTATATGACATATATTAGACTAGCAAGCTCATGGGCAGATAGAAACATTATTTTAAATGGGAAACATTGTCCAGTAGCTGTTGTCAGGATCTCTGAAGAGGTAATTCTGGTTCTGCCGCCGGTTTGATGTATTTAGTAAACCATCAGCCCTTTAAGCTAAGTATTTTCATAGGTTATAGTTACAAAATGAAGTGAAAGCATACTGAAGTGTTGTGGAACTTTGCATCTGAATCTGAACTTCCAGACTGAGGGTATTTTATAATAAGTATCTTCTTCTACCTCCTTGGGCTGCTGTGAAGAATAATTAATGTTTGCATACTGCTTTGAACATGCAGACTGTAATGACATTACTAAGTTTTAATATTAAAACTATTAAATATTGGGATTCTGTAATAGTCTCTTTCCATTTTATAGAATCATAAGGTTTTATGATGTGTTTAAAACTAAAATTGCTGTGAGGAAGGACTGCCATTTAAATTTAAGATCAAATACTTCAAAAAGGATTATATGATATGCCTGAGAGTTCTGCCTGAGCTGCTTCTCCCTGCCTGCCCTCCTCCATATGCAGGCTGGTTTCTGCATTACCAATGAACCCACGTTTGTCTGTAACTAGAAAGCCTTGTCCAGGCAGCTGGTGCAACTTCCCAGCCTGTGTGGAGGGGCTTTAGGGATATCACTGAGCCGATATATTGCATAATATGTGTATGTACTTGCATCGGAGCATACATAAAATACTTCACTATTATAGTGTGAAAAACTTGAGGAATATGACAAGCACTAGTGATGAAGATTATGAAACATACCTTATGGGCAGATTATTCCATAATTTTCCTCCTAAGGCCTTATACACATGCACACATGTCTCTGAAGTGCCAACTTTGACAAATGTTGGACTTGGTCAACAGCTAATTTGCCTTAATATAGCATTTGGTTTTAATATTGATATAAAATATCTAGACACAGAACCCCACTGGAACGATCAAATACTGTGTACTTGTCACTGCAAGTCCAGAATGCCATCACCACTGATTTAACTACTAATGAATTTGGAGACATCTATGTCTGAGCTAGTTTGGACTTCCCTTATATTCATTGCAAAGAAATAGGCACTGCTAGGATGCAATTCATTATGTCCTAATGTAGATCCCTAGATTTGGTTAGATGAATTGCCCCCTGAAAGTGAATTTTTCTCTGACTTAATTAGAGAGGGAAGCAGAGTAATTTGCTCAAAAGTAGCTGGCTACATCTTAGAAGCATAAAGGTTGGTAAGATGAATCCTATCCTTTTATTCGTTGTTTTTCATTCTGGCACATCTCTATATTTACCTTTGATTCGTAACACAGACTTTTTAAGCAAGCAAAATACGCCTTTTTTTGTTGTTTGGACAATAACTGATGGTTTTTGCTGAAGAATAAAACTTGTGCATCAAGCTGTTCTATTAATATAACTGCTTTAATGAAAAGAAACTACTAAGACTGTATTTTTCATACTGGATCGTAAAGGCAGTATTTCTCAGCGTTTTCTGTCAAAGCTGTACTTGATAATGTTGTTTTCAACCAGAAACTTTCTCAGATATTTGCTTATTAATGAACTTTTCTTTGTACAGCACCTTGCACAGGAGAGTCATGGTATATGCCCAGAACACTGGCACTACAGCATTACAAAGAAAGGATTTATTCTAATGTGTAAATATCAGCCCAACCCTGCAATATCCAGAGTATAGCGTTTTGAAAGAGCAATTACCAGATACTTTTAAGTTGAAAGCTACCATAATTATCCACTGTTTGGAAAGAGAATGAGCCAACTTAATCATGTAGCGCTATGTGAAGGTTTATCCATTTGCTGCAGAATCTGGGCATGTGTTCATAATATATGTTGGTGTGCCCATCAACAGGAATGAGTAAGGTGTTTCTGTGACTGTCTCTTGTGGCTAAATGAAAATATAAAGAACAAAGGTAGTAGAGCATTCATACAAATGTCCTTGCTGTTTTCATATTTTTGAATGCAGAGTCTTTTCCGTTCTTTCTGTATGAGGAGGAGACACATGCAGTTGTAATGTTGTGTAAAAGTTTCACACGCATGGTTTGGAACGGCCACGTTTGTGTAATACACGTTATTCTAGTACTCCTGAGTAAATCAAGTAGGGAAGGTAAAGAGTTCAACGTACCAAATAGTCCTTCTAAGTATTCTGATATAAATTTGTGGGAACAAGTCAAAGGAGCTGCTCTGTACTTGCAGATGTTTAATTGGCAGCAAATTTGGCTCAAGAGTTCCCAAACCTGAATCTACATCTCCACCCTTAGATGTGGGTGGAAAGCTCCTGTTGGCTGTGGTGGGCTTTGGGCCACACGTAGCAACAGCCCCTGGTTCCTGACATGTACTCTGCAAGGACTATTCCCTTTAGTTGCTTAGGCTGTTAAAAGAATACCTTAAAATAAATGGCAAGTGTTTAACGAGAAGTAAACCTAGTAAAGTTTATGTTAAATTTGGTTTCTTTGTCTGTAGGCTTGTTTTAGGGAGCTTTTTTGTGTTTAGGAGCAGGCCTGGATCGGGCACCTGCGTTGGCATTTTCTCTTCTGCTGCTTCCCACTTGTTCCTTGCCTGCTTTTATCTACTTAGCCGGGAAGCTCCACTGTGTGAGCAACAGCTCTTCTGCATGTCTGTGCAACATTTGGTATGATATGGCTTATAACCTATTGCATGAAGAATAATAAGAAGAATATATTTCCATTTTAGAGCCTGAATTACTAGAAAGCAAAGGTAACAATATAGTACCACTGTGTTTGACTCTCCTGCCTTATCCATTTTGGATGAGGCTTCAAAGTGCAAATGGAAATGAGCAGCTGATGTGACCAAGACATTAATTTTTCACTCCTTCCCTCCCCCCCAACACTTAAATTTAGACGTAGCTCAGATTGAAACTCAGGAATGCTACAGAATGGAAAGAAGTTTGATTCCTCCAGAGACAGAAACAAGCCTTTCAGGTTCAAGATTGGCAGGCAAGAAGTCATTAAAGGATTTGAAGAAGGTGTTACACAGGTACAAAGAAATGATTCTGGCTGAACTTCAAGCTGGCTGAAGGGTGTGTGAGCACAGCAATGCGTGGTGCAATGGGGACAAGACCAAGTGGAAATCGCAGTGTAGGATATGGAATGGTTTTCTGAAAGTGTGGTCCATTCGAGCACAATATTTCCTGTAGTTCACCTCCGTCCATCCCCCAAAGTAGGGACATCCCCTGCTCACGAGACTTTCCACGTGATATGCATTTGGGAGGGGAGAGGTGACATCCCCTCCCTGGGTGTCGATGTGCCACATAAGCCCCGTCCCTTTCCGATGGGCAGCTCCACAAATAGACAACAGCAGCCTCTAAAACGTTGCAGGTGGCAGTGTTTTATGGAGTGGCCTCTATTCAGCTACTCCATAAAAGTCCAAGCTGCTGTTTTTGATGGCATCCATGACTGAGCTACAGATTTTGACCCTTACTGAGTAAGGTACCAAACTGCACTGTTAAATTTTTATGACTTCAGGCTCCCAGGTACAAAACTTAACATTCACTGACCAACCTTACGCTGAGAAAAAGGAAACTGCCCTCCATTAATTACAGGTTGAGTGCCAACACAGTAAAACCCTAAAAGAGCCACACAATGCAGTTCATTGCCAGCCCTTGCTTTTTGTCTGCAGTGTTGTGAGAGCCCACTACGTGAGGAATGCGATCAGGCTGCTCAAGTGCAAGAGTGAATGAGATCAGGGTGCAAATTCCTCGCGACTCCCAGTTTCGGGGTCCTAGAGCTCAGTGTAGGAGGAAATAATATTATAGGGACAACTAGAACAGGAACAACTTCTTATGCTTAAACAGAGAGAAGGGAAGAATGCAAAATGAGAAACAATCCACTGAGGAATGATGCAGCCATGCTTTTCCAGAGAGGGGTGGAAAAGAAAATGGTTTCCAGCCCTATGGAGGAAGCAATGGAAGCATTCCCTTTGCTCCAGCCAGAGCAGGAGAAGTCCATTTGAGGAATCGTAGACTCTCTGAAAAATACCCACCTGCCTCTCAAGGATTTGAGTTGGACTCTTTATTATTTGCTTTGCAATAAGGCCTAAGAGGAGCTCAGGACCCCAATGTGCTGGAGGAACCAGAAGCCAGTGCAGATAAAGCAGTGGCAACAAGTGCTGGGTGAATCAGTTTATCCCTTGCTTCACTGCTCTCCTGTCCCTTAATTAGTAAGTGGCTGAAAGCCATTCCAGTAATCAATGTGGCAACAGGCTGCCCTCCTGCTCCTCCTAGTGGATCACTGACTGAAGTCGAGCTTATGGCTGTCTCCTTCCACCCCAGGGTTTTGAGGGGCTTGGGGAGTGTGATTGACACAAAGCACTTGGAAAAAGGCAGTTCACTATGTCTGGCATGCAGATTTTTCAAACCTTGGTTTAATGACTGTCAGACGTCAGCAGCATCTGCATTTCTCTGCTCAACTTCTGGCAGTTCAAGGTTGCCCCATACCTAAAACCCATGCATGACTTACCAGCCGTCTGGCTTGCAGGGACCCATCAGAGCAGCCAACTGCCTGCCCCACACAAATCCCTGCAGGGACCAGGGGAGGTCATCTGCTCCTATAGCCTCAGCCCTGCGATATGGATACTCCCGGAATGTGGGAAAGTTCATACTCACATTTTTCTTCTACCTAAAGCGATGAAAGCTCTAGCTTTGGCATATTTTATAGGACCTGAAAAAAATTCAACAGGAGATACCGCGTAATCTGTAGTCCAGGGATGTTCCCGATCTTGGGAGAGAGGTCTGAGTTAAAATTACTGCTTCAAATCAGGGATTGTTTCTTGGCCAGTGAATATTCAGTCACCAGTGTATGGTGCATGAATAGCAGTTTGAGAATGCTCCACCCCAAAATACTCTGTTGGAAGAGCAGGGATTTGATTCTTGATACCCCAAATCTCGATGAGTGCTGTTACCTCCAGAGCTCATCTGGAGTGAGGGAAATCAGCATTTCTGTCCATCCCAGGGGCAAGAGCTCTCTGCCGGAATAAGCAACACCTGAGGTGAGACATCTGCCTTGGGGCTTGGGCTGAGTTTAGGGAAGTAAGTACCTCTTTTAAGTAGGATTGCATCAGTGTGTGCTTTGCATCTGCCCAACAGTAGAAAGTTGGGTGTCTACAGCATTAGCATTTCAGCAATGGTTTTGAAGTCATCCCTGGTGGTGGCTGAAGAAGGAAAAATGTTGCTGAGTGCTTTTCAGAAGCTGAAATTAACTGCGTTTTGGCACTGATCTCTCATGAATACAAAGCTCCGGTCCTATCTGTTACTGAGAGCCTTTTCCTAACGCCTGCTGATGGTGTTACATGTACCCCGCGCTCCGCAGAAGGAACTCGCACCTCCTACAGCTGGCTCCAGCGTAGGCAGTATAGACCAAAGTATGCATTAAAAAGCCTCTGTGTCACTCCAGACTGGCTCTGGCAATTTAAATAACTGCCATGAGAAGCCAGGGGAGTCAGGAGACTTTCATCTGAGCTGTTTGTGGCAGTTTCAGCTTGAAGCTGAAAGATGAATGCGATGGTCCCAACTCCCCTCGATTCTGTAAATCTGCCATGTAGTGATTTGTTCTTTGTTTTCCTCCTCATACTGTTTTTTTGTCTTCTCTTTTTCTTTCTCCAACATCCAAAACCCAGATGAGCTTAGGACAAAGAGCAAAGTTGACCTGCACACCTGAGATGGCCTATGGAGCCACAGGCCACCCTGGGGTCATCCCTCCCAATGCTACTCTCCTCTTTGATGTGGAGCTACTCAGGTTAGAGTGAATCTTCTCGAGGGAGTTGGCTGGAGACATCTGTTAATAACCATCCATTCTTTCTCGCCTTGCCAGCAGCAGGAGGAATCTTCACTGGAATCCAAATCTTCCCTGCTCAAGCTGTCCTGTCAATAGCGCCTGCCGTTCAGTTTCTTATGCCTTCCTTCTCTTTTTTAACTTTGTGGTGTCCGTATTTGCCTTTTATTAGAAGCTTTGCTTTGGGAAAAATGTCTACCGTTGTAACATTTTCAAGTTGTACATTTTATTTAATTTGCATGTAAGAAGAATTCACAGTGATGATTGAAAATATATATAAATATAAATATATATATATTCCTTAGTTGAAAAACCACTGCCTTACTGTACACTTAAACCAAGAAAAAAAAAACCACAAAAGGTGCTCAAAAAAAAAATCCAGTGTACGCCTTGTACATGAACGGGCATTAGCCAAACAGAGTTACCTGCGCTGCCACTTTTCTCAACTTGTACGTTCTGCTTGCTGCTGTTTTAAAAAATACTGTCTCATTTAAGAATTAAAAGTATATATATAAAACAATAAAATCTTGATACTTTACAGTTTCTAGTTCCTGTTTTTCTCCTCTGGCCACTGGAATTCTTTCTGGTGTATAAGAAGTTCTTCAAACAATCATCAACCCATTAATTATTTCTCTTCTTATATGAAATACACATAATTCCATGCACTGCTTCTGTTATAGATGGCACAGTGGAAGATCTCTGTGGGACCAGAGGGACCAGGAACGTGCAAGTAAGGGCTGCTGGGACAGAGAGGTTTAAATTGTCTACTGGAGCTGAGAAAGGCTGGAGAAGAGCAGAACTGTGTGCATCCACCTTACAAAACAAATCTGAACTGTGGGATGATGTGGCCACTGAACACACCGGGTTTTTCTAAGCTGCATGCTGCATCTTCTGATGCTGTTTACATAGCCTGCAAACTTACTTTGTGCGCTGGGCTCCTGGCACTCATGACTGAGCAATATTTATTTCGTTTGATGGTTATATGAATTCACGAAATGCTGGTTCCTCCTCTGGAGACGGGAAGATGCATAGACTGTCATTTACCTGGTTTTAGGAGCAGGACCTGATCAGTGAAGCTGTCTCTTTCTTTGCTGTTATTTTGCTTTGCCTAAACTTGATTTCTCCCCTCTGCTGTAGAAAAAAAAAGAGCATCATTGGGTCACGACGTTATTTTTATTTTAACTTGACTATAAACTATTTGCATAGTTTTCAACTAATGGATTTTTTGATGGAAGGATTTCAAGCAGGTGGTGAGCTATTTCCTTGTGCGAGTCTGTGCAAGAAGCACACACCTACCACGAGCAGACCGACCACAAAGCTGCGTAGGTATCTCCAGGTGATACCTCCTGCAGATGAGAGAGAAAAGGAGCACCGAAAAGCCAGTGACTACAGCTCACGCTCTTCTTTCTCTAGATGTTCATTTTACCCACAAAGCTGCATTTGAGTTTGTTAATTAATAAGCCCATAAACCCCATCTCTTACAGACTGTTACTCACCAAGGGTTGGTAGAGTAAATGCTTTTCTTGCTCCCCTCTCTGTAAAGAAACAAAAGGCCTTTCGGGACCCTTTTTTTGGTGGAAATCTAGAATCATAGAATTATAGAATCATTAAGGTTGGAAAAGACCTCTTAAGATCATCAAGTCCAACTGTCAACTCAACACCACCATGCCCACTAAACCATGTCCCTAAGCGCCTCATCTACACGTCTTTTAAATACTTCCAGGGATGGTGACTCCACCACTTCCCTGGGCAGCCTGTTCCAAGGCCTGACCACTCTTTCAGTAAAGAAGTTTTTCCTGATGTCCAGTCTAAACCTCCCTTGGCACAACTTGAGGCCATTTCCTCTCGTCCTATCGCTGGTTACTTGGCAGAAGAGACCAACCCCCACCTCGCTCCAACCTCCTTTCAGGTAGTTGTAGAGCGCGATGAGATCTCCCCTCAGCCTCCTCTTCTCCAGGCTAAACAGCCCCAGTTCCCTCAGCCGCTCCTCATAAGACTTGTGCTCTAGACCCTTCACCAGCTTTGTTGTCCTTCTCTGGACACGCTCCAGCACCTCAATGTCCTTCTTGCAGTGAGGGGCCCAAAACTGAACACAGGATTCGAGGTGCGGCCTCACCAGGGCCGAGTACAGGGGCACGATCACCTCCCTCCTCCTGCTGGCCACACTATTTCTGATACAGGCCAGGATGCCATTGGCCTTCTTGGCCACCTGGGCACACTGCCGGCTCATGTTCAGCCGGCTGTCAACCAGCACCCCCAGGTCCTTTTCCTCTAGGATCACTGCAGCAGTGAGGTTACACATCCACATTTCGCTAATAGTTCTTTTATGTAGGACAGGCTAATTTCCTGTTAATAAATAGGAAATTAGACCTGCCAGGGTTTGATGCCCACTAGCTCTCCCAAATTCTTTTTAAAGGTCCTAGTCTCCTTGCCCTGGCCTCTTGTCACCGGTCTCGATTTCAGCACTGGGTTGCAGATCACAGGCTGTACTGCAGCAGTTGCAGGTGTGAGCTCCTATAGATGTCTTGGTTAAACATAACGTAGCCCTGTTGCGTCTGTCAAACACAGGTCAATTCAGCACATTGGTCTAAAGCTGCTCCTACCGAGAGCCCAGTTTAAGTTAGTTGCTCATTAAAAAGAAAAAACCAAGATAAAGGACGTGGTTTGGGACCTTTCTTGAATGCCTCGAAAGCGAGCAGCGATGCAAAGGATTGGCTCAGTGTACCTGGAATGGCCGCACGTTCCCTCCATCTTCTCTTGGTCCTGCTGTTGGCAAGCTTCTGCTGCGTCTAAAGCAGTAGGTAGGACACTGCTCTGCCCTTCAGCTCCCGCTAGGTTTCTTACCAGCGAAAAATGTGTTCCTGCTGGGCTTTAAGAGCTGATCATGTTCAGTCTTATCGCCTCTATCTGCAGAGCTGCTGTTCACTTTCCTTTTGCCCTCAGCAGTACAACCTGGCCATTACCGAGTCTGTAAAATCCTTATTACAGCTGGTTGATGAAGCACTCTCCCTCATCATCCTTTCTCTGCAGAGACCTTTGTTGGAAGCAGAGATTATTACATTTTTTCATGCCAATTTCATTAAAAAAAAAATCTGAAAGGAAAACTAATTCTGCTTTGTGATACTTAGGGAAATTAAGTCTTCAAGGAAATGTAATCTTCAGCTCTTTATTTGACTGCAAATGTGTTAATTTATTTAATCGTATCATCGATCAACACAGTACATATAATTATTACCACTATATAATGGATTGGGAAAAATTTACTGTCATTGCCTGTGTAATCAGATATGCTCGTTACTAATTTCTAAACAGCATTGATGAAAAAAAATGGCCTTCCAGGCTTAATTTCATGCCCTACTTCCTGAAAAATTAAATGGGAAGTGAACACACACAAAAACCAGCACAGATGCAGAGTACGAGGCTGGTAACATCTGCCTTATTTGCTGCCCCCTCTGCCATTCATATAACTGAACTCATTTCCCTGTCCTTTGATATTACATTTCAAACAAAATCTTGAGCAGACCTCATCAAAACAATCCTCCAGGCATTCAGTTTCCATTCCCTCTGTCTTGCAGGTACAAATTATTATTTCATTTTACATGTGCAGGGACATTGAAAGCCCTGAACAGGCACTAGAAGAAAAAGTATGAAATGGAATATTTAATGAAAGGCAGCAGCTGAGCTCTCCGAGAAATCAAAAGCTGCTGATCTTGAGGATTCATTGAAGGAATTTTTATTAATCTTATTACCCTAAAGAATTGCTTTTTATATATGTTTTTCAAACAGCATCAAATCCTCATCAAAACAGACACTGTAGTGCCAGCACCATGCTGCTATTGACAGAAGCAATGCGTTATTTGCGTATGATTTTAAACAAGGCTGGCAGAACATGGCACCATTATTAGCACTTTGATATTCTACTATCAGTATTTATTATTATTTATTAGACGCATAAATTCAGCATGGTAACAAGCACCTCCAGTTCCTGTTACAGCAAGGAGCCTTCTAAATGCCCAGCAACTGCTGTAAATGGCTCAAGTTATCCTAGCGTTTGGCATGTGTGTGTGTATGTATATACATGGCATATATATAAGACATACATACATATACGGGGGGGTTGTTTGTAACCATTAAAAAGCTACGGATGTTCACACAGAGGCAAGACCTCCAACAGGATTTCATTCATTTAAACATTTTTAAGGCAAGCTGGTTTTTGCCTGAGAAACTTAGATTTGTATTCATCTGATGGGCGAAACCTGAAAACAGATCTGGGGTAGGAGGAGTGACTGCTCACTCAAGAACAACGGCAGCAGATCACAGCTGCTTTGCATTTAATGTATGTGCATCACAGCTGCACCTGACAGGAGAAGCGGTACAGGGCTGGGCAAGCAGGAAAGCTGCTAATGACATCGCAGCAGAGCTTTATGTTTCTGTAGTTCACAGATGTGGCCCCAGCTGCTAACGGGCTCGAAGTCTCCCCTCGCCTGTTCCCGACCTCAGGGACAGCTCGCCGGGGCCTGCAAGGCTTCTTGCTGCAAAAAGCAGTGTCAATTTTAAGGGAGGGACACAGGTATGGAAGAGCCACAGAGTAAGGACGAGGCTCTTTACTACACACACTAAACGTAGCTCTCGCTCGCATCCCCAGTGCCTGTCTGCAACAGAAGGGAGATCCGTCCCAGGGGGACGCTCCCTGGTCAGGCACAGGGTGGGATTTCAAGCACCCACACAAAGCTGCCATCACAGGAAAGCCATTTCAGCTGCCTCCTCCCTGGTGCTCAGGGGTGAAACAGCCAGCTCGGAGCGTCACCGCCACCCTTCACACGCCTCCCAGCCGAGGAACAACGAGCATAGCGCACGGCAACTGCAAGGGACCTCCTCCGCTTGAGAGCCGGACACGGGTACCCGCGGCTGGGCAGCCTTCCCCGCCACTCTGGTGCTGAACACGCGCGAACATTCACGTACGTGTGGGGACGGATGCTCTACACATTCTTATCTGTATCACAAACGTTCAGGTGACGAATGACTTCCTATCTAAAAGGAAAGGTTACATGCAGAAAAAGCACAGCATAAAGCAAGCCTTGATGAAAAAAAGCAAAACTATGTAGAAACACAGGTATTTTTTTACTAAATGGACACAAGAACAGCATGGTTTTTTAAGTGACAGATTTCAATGAAAATCTAAGGATAAGAAAATGGAAACATTCCTTTATGACATTACAATGCACTGAAAAAAAATTTAACTTAAATTACAAATCCTCAGGCGGAGTATGTTTGCATCTGCCCATGTTCTGCACTGGCTGGAAGTTGTATGGTCAGGGAGTTGAACATCACATCCAAGCAGATAAATCCTCCCGAGAGGCGGGATAACTACCAACGTTTGCAGGACTTCCAGCTGGTTCAGAACAGAGGCAGAAATTATTTTTTTCCACTTCCAAAATATACTGGTTGTGCATACTCTGTATCACACTAATTTTTATTTACAGGACATGAGTGCTGAAAAAAAGAGCCAAAAAATTTAAATGTTTTCTTTTTCCTCCACCAGATACTACATCTAAAATTTATGTACATGAAATATATTACAGTTCAAACACACTGAGTAGAAAACAATCGCACTACAGGTGTCTAAAACTACCACCATCATCTACTGTCTCATTTTGGTCGGGTGTTCTCTACTTAACATTGAAAGGTGTGAAGTGTATTCCTGTCGCTCCTACTAACCTCAGTACAACCCTGGCACACGTAACAAAGATCTCGTATGCCATTAAGTCAGCCCTGCAGCAACGCACTATTAGAGCAAGATTGTTTTACTGCAGCTTATCTGTTTCGTCTCGATCACTGGGAACAAGGTATTTTGACTGAAGTCACCTAAGCAGCTGGAGCATTTTAAAAAGCCACTCATTTTCTATAGTCTGTAAAAGAAACTTTGTTATAAACATGGATTTGGGCTTGCTTTGTTTCTAGTAAGAAGTAGCCTAACAATCATGTAATGGAGTTAGGCTCCTTAAAATGTTCCCAGAGGGAGAAAGGCGCAATAAATTGTGTACGATATATACAAGTGTGATGAACTATCAAACCATACTTATTTCTTTTTTAAAAAAGCACAAAAATCCCTGTGGCAGGGAGACTAGTTGCAATACTCCATTTCCAGAAAGTAGCACGGGAAATTTACTCCATGTAGGCAGCTGGCACAGAGCCCCTTGAGCTCCATTATCAAATCTGCCCTGGAGACCGGGCAGAACATCAGGAGCTGTGAAACACTCGGCGTGCTCCGCCCCATCTGGTAAGGCCCTGCTAGAAACGGAACTGTGGTTATGCAGCATTTACCAGGTCACCCTTACAACACGGGGAAGCCATGTCCACTTAGGGGGATTTAATCTTAAAGCAGATCTTCTGATGTTTTACATTTCTTTAATTCTAATCTGAAGATTTAAAGAGTCAAATTACAGCTTATCAAATTAAAAAAAAAAAGTTATACTTCATTGAGAATTCCTATGTTTAGTCCAAGAACTCAATGGCAGGGCTTGCAAACAGTTTTCCAAAATGATCAGTTTATTTTGGTGGGTCTGTATTAATTCCGTATTTTTCCTTGAGAAGCTTAAGCTGTTCCTCTTTCTTCTTTGTGTCCATCTTTTGGAATGCCTGCAATTAGGAAAATAGAAGATGTGAGGGAAAAAAAAAAAATTCTCATCTTATGACATGTTATTTCCCCATAACCACAACTAACACCACTGTGAACTACACCACCACCACCACACACACACAGTGTTGCTTAATTCTCAACCTCGGAGAATGCCACAGTACCCTGGACACCATCAGTAACTGGCAGAACATCAAGACCTAGAGACTTTTTACCTGCAAACAAGACCTCACATCCTGGTGCAACTGTTCACTTGTAAGACCCCTGCTACCTCTTCTCCAAAGTACGCTCGCCAGAAGCATGTTTTTTTCACACCCTTGGTCCAAAGGTACGTTTTTGCACACAAATCGCCAAGTAAAGATGAAATCCTGACAGTTTATCCAATCCATTCCCTCTACCAGTTTGGATTTATTTCTTAAAATTATCCAAGCAACTGTCTTTTCAAACTGAATTTTTTTTTGTGCTAGCTATATTCACAGTAAGTTAAAAAAAACCCCAGGTGTACCTACCCTGTTTGCATTATAGTACAAAACGACAAGGTATCTGTTGCACACGTTGAATCCTGACAGGTGATCACAAGCGTTTTTGGCATCAAAGATGTCTTCATAGACCACATACGCTGTTCCTCTAGTTTCAGGAGTGTTTCCACTGCAAGCGAGATCAGTTTTAATGTTAAACAAAATAAACATGAAATAGCTCTATTAGTCTTTAGCAGTGACTGAGATTAGATTAACTAATGCAACTTCACTAAAAAACAATTTATTGGGTTTTTTTCTAGATATTAAAATGCATCCCTGCTTTCCACACCAATCTCCACTTACAGTTCAGAGTCAGAGATGACAGGAAAATGTGGCAGAGCGTGTGCTGCATTATGGTCCAAAGGGAATTCACCCTCCACAGCAACTAGCAGAACCTCTTGCTGTAAGGGGCTGTCATATTTCTGGAAATACTTTAAGTTTTCATTACAGCGATTAGCTTGGTTTATTTAATATTACAAGACCAGGCTGTCAGTTAATGGCTGGCTGGATCAGATGTCTCCCTAAAAGGGAATACAGCTCTCGGCACATCACAAAGTCCATTTAGAAGAGTCAAACCAGCCCCGCTGGTCCAAGACCACTTCAGACGCACAATCATCCTTTATCGGACCATCAATTCAATTTCCTTTGCCTGAGGGACCGGAGACACGTCTGGGCACATAACGCTAACTAGCCCAGAGAGATGACAGAGTTGACAGATCTGAAAGATCTCAGCTAAAAGACAGTTACAGTGAACTTAATAATCAGAAGAACTCTCTCTAAGGTGCTTGCTTCTAAGAAGAGAACTCCCGAGGACAAATGACATCACACATATCCACACCAGGATGCATACAAAAATGAAGAGGAGAATGGGATAAAAACTGCACAAAGTACAAAAGTCATTACAAAGGGAGTTCCACGTTATGCCTTGTCTCGTGACGATGTTAGGATTTCTGCGGAAAACAACGCGAAGCGGTGGTTCTGAACGACCAGCAGGGAGGCTGCCTGCAGTTCCCTCTTGGATGCGTACGCCAGCACATCGCTCTGATGGAAAGCTCCCCTGATATGTCTTAATTCTTTATGCTCCAAGTTTTGTTTCCTCCCCCTCCCCTTCCTAAATATTTTTCAGAAGGAGAAAAAAAATCCTTCTGTACAAGTGTCAATACTCCAACCAGCCTTACTACAGTTCTCAAAAGCTCTTCCTGAATTCCAGCTTCAGCCAACTCTTTCTGCTAGAAACTTAGCAGAACTTAATACTAACCAGATGAAATTATGGTTTAATCCACAGCATTCAGACAGTACTCAGGATAACAAACAACATCGGAGCTCAAGTCTTTGATATTTGAAATAACTAAAGAGAAGAGCCTCAGATTTGCTGTAGGCATGTATAATCTCAGTGCACGTTAAAACAAAATTACAGTCAGACCACTGTTATCCATGGACTATGTGGCTTGGGGACAAGCTGTATCCTGACACACAGGGAGTCATTTCTGGTATTTGTTTCTGGTTGACAGGTCCAGCAGCAACAGTAACATCTCTATTTTCCCATTAGTTAAGTATCTAATACTCATTAAGTACGAAAACTGTTTGTATTCAACTTTTGCCTTTCTTATTTTTACCTTTAGTTAAGGTAAAGGGTTAGCTGTATTTAAGATTTACTTAAGAGATTAAGTCATATTTTTACCAACTTATCTAAGTTCACATCAAATTTAAGCTTTTTCACCCTACCTACCAGCAATATTATTTTCTAACGAATTCACACATAGGAGAAATATCATCACATCCATCTTTGGCACACAGGGATACTGCTAAAGTACATTTAACTTTTTCAGCTGTGAAATCCAATTGCTACCTACTGCAATAGTAATACTGACATATAATAACACATATACTAAAGCACATAAAATCCTTAACTTTTCAAAGAAGACTAAAATACTTACACTCTGATTTGTCGAATAGGCCCGTATTTCCCAAAAATATCATACATTTCCTCCGCTGTAATTTTATATGGCAGGTTCCTAATATACAGAATCCGATTGACTTCTGGAGGCAGCCGAATCTGATGCAGAAAGAACATACGGTGCGTTAGACCTAGAGCGCCCACTTCAAGCCTTAAAAGCAGCGGTCTCCGTGCTAAGTCTTGGGGCTAACATCACTGAGAGAGTCCGCGTGCTTCGCTGGTCCTTTTTTTAACCCTCCACAGCTACAAACCTGACGTATTTTTGTCAGCCAAGAGGCCTGCCTGGAGGGGGACGGACTCCCTTGGCCGGGGGCGCGGAAGGAGCGCAGACCGGGCGGGAAGGGCTGTTCTCAGCCCCGGGCCGGTGGGCCCCTCCTCGCCTC
>NW_009197855.1:10221-13037 GCF_000690835.1 Fulmarus glacialis | reverse complement strand
CCGCCACCCCCGCCCCGCTGCCGCCCTGCGCCCGGGGAACCAGCGCGGGACCCAGGGGCAGTTCTTACGCAAGATTTTTTTCTCATGATCCAAAGAGAGTTCAAAATGCTTTTTAGAGCAGATTAACTTGTATATCCGTAGAAACCGTAATCGTACTCTAGGGGTTTTAAGTGCTCGCCCTCTCCCCATATTCATTCAGCACGCACCCACAAATGTTGCCTTTGCAGGATCCCGCCACGCAGGAGCAGCCGGAGCTGTTCTGCAGGGGCTCCAGCTCCGTCCGTCCCTGCCAGACTCAGCCCCTTCTTCCAGCCCGACCCACACACGTGTGAAACGGCCATGGGAGCCGTCCAGTACAAACAGATTACACACACGCACGGATCCCGCGGCGCTTTCAAAAGGAAAGCGGCTACATAAAGACCCCAGGGAGGATCTCCCATTCACTGGGGGAACACAGCTCGGCAGTGAACCTGCCGTAGGCTCCCAGCGCTGCCGCCGTGGGGACAATGCCGCGACTGGTACTCCTGCGCCCGCCGCGCACACACAGTCTCTTCTCTAGGTGTAAGAGCAAGATTCAAAAGACAAGCAGGAAGTTTTAATAAAACCGGTGTGTTAAAGGGGAAAGAGGCCAAATCAGTAAGAATTCGTCTCCTCAACACGGGCCGGTCCTTGCACCACTTACTGCAGACTTCAACAGTAAACACTTTTAGCTACCTGTCGAAGCTGCCTGATGCATGCAGTGAAGTTTTAAAGAGAAGCACTCTGCATAAAAGCACCTGCTTAGGAGAAAAACTGGTGGCAAAAGTGACAGCTGAACTGGTTCCTCTCGGCACTCTGCAGTTCGTGAATTATAGTGCAAATATAAAACAAAAGGTTGTTTTCTTTACACAGGCAGAAGGACAAAGCCCTGGCTGGAGCTGAGTGTGGTGTACTTCAGGGTCAGGAAATCAGGGAAGGCATCAGCCCTGAAGTCAGAGGTGGCAGAGGGATACGGTACGGGATGCTGGCTCCTGAGGGAGATCCAGCGACCAGTGTCCTTGCGGTCCTACACGTTCACTCGGAAGGGCTCAGTGCTGTGTGGTAGGTAAGAGACACCCGCGGATCTGACCTTCCAGCTGGACGTGTGAGGCGTATAGAGGACTAACGATATACACGCAAGGGTTGCATTCCTTCTCTGGGACAAAGATACCTCCAGAGGCAAGGTCTCAATCCTGATGGAAACACGCTTGAAGTGTGGTATTTTCTCCCTGCTGTTGAGATGGAAGTTACTGACTTAGACAGATTTTTCTCTTCTTAAATAGTAATTTCAAGTCAGAAGACACCACTATGAAAATCTGCTTAGCACACAGCAGCGAGCTTCTACCACCGAGTTTTACACAAGGAAGCATAAACTGCCCAGAAACGCAGAGGATCCACACTTACGCTTCAGTGTAACAGGATTTTCCTTCCAGCACTAAAAAGGTCATTTGTTCGTGGGCTATTCAGCAGGGAGCAAGCAAGTGGCTTGCCATCCGCCTCCTGCAACATATGCAATTATACAATACAGCAGCGCTTTGCAATTACACAGCCTCTTTCATTCAAATGCCGCAAATCATTTTGCAAGCATTCATTAAATAACTTGCACAACATCCTTGCTGATAAAGTACACATGTTAATCATGGCTCAGCATCACAGGCTGAGGCACAGCAAGATTCAGGGACTCGCTCAGGGTCACGCTTTGAGGATCAATAGGAATCACTGGCATCTTCCCTCTCATGACCTAATGCCAGTTCCTATATGCAACTTCCTCTGTTCGGATTTTAAATACAGATGACTGATGCCATCTTTCTATTCCTGTTGGAAAGAATCCACGTGTCAAATCTGAGTGTGAAAATACCGTATTTTGATACAAATATATGCCATAAACGGAGATCATGCTAGTAGAGCTTGCAAATTCATAGCTCTTTAAGTCCTGAAGCATCTCAAAGAGCTCTTCCCTGAGTATTTATGTGATTCTCACTTTACCACCTCTCAAGTGGAACATAACATTCCCTTAACAGCACACAGCAATCCACAGCATAGAAAGTGAGGAACCGTATCGAAGGATGGGACCGAGAATGAGAAGGGATTTAAACGCAGAAAGAGGGTAGTGCTTCAACAAAAGGCTCGATCTAGAATTCCAATCTATTTTTCCCTGCCTACCTGAAACACTATTACGAAAATCTGCCTGATTTTCTACTTATCACAGAGCAGAGAATTCAGCCGCAAAGTTCTATATCAGGGAGTGTCAAGTGTCCCGAAGGGCAGTCCCCACGCTTACACCTCGGTACAACAGCATCCTTCTGCATTGCCAAAGTGTCGCTCCCTCCCGGGCCAGACAGAAGGAAAAAAGCTACTTACAGTCTAGTTTGCTGAAAACGATCCCATAGGATATAATTTCCCAATGGCTTTGTCTTTATTTACAAAGGGACAGATAGATCAGCGGTATTAATTAACAGTTATTATTGGAAATGGATGAAACCTTGGACTCGGAAAGTCCGTAAGCCACTGCTTCGTGAGTGCGCCCCGGGGAAGGGCTGCTCGGTACCCGCCTCGCTGCTTGAGGCGGATGTCAGCCTGCATCCAGACCACTGTAATGCTGGTAGTGAATCCATCAGTCTCTTTAATCCTTTTATTTCGGTGCTCTTGTATTCACAATGAGATTCTCCGCTGTTCCAGTCTCCTTTGAGTGCTCGGGTGCATTTTCTCCCCCCTGCGAACGCTCGCGGCCCCCGCGGCGCGGCCAGAGGACGGCAGCCCCACCGCAGCCTCCCCGCAGTGGACGGGGGGGGCGCACC
>NW_009197855.1:6927-10192 GCF_000690835.1 Fulmarus glacialis | reverse complement strand
TTCCGTCCCCCATGGATGCCACATAAGTTAAACACTCCGACTTCTCACAGGTGTGTATGGGTGAAGGCTACGAACGCTCAGAGAAGTGGGGGGACTGGGTAAGGTGCCTCAGCAGGTTCTGGAGGGAACACCTGAAGAGATCCAACTGCTCTGCAGCTGCGGGGCTTGCCTCTCCTTTGTACCATTGTTCCCAAATCTATTGGAGTAATAAAGCGGGTTCAAATGCAGTGCAGCACAAACCCCTGCTGTCAGTGGCTACACATTGAGGAGTCATTTACTGTAAGCTATATGATTTACACCGTGTAAAGCAAAGACACTGAACTTTAAAGAACAAAGGTCATTGCGAGGGGTAACCACCACCATACCTAGACTTGAGCCTTCTGTCTGTATCCGAGACACTGGAGGGGAACACTAACAGGCACTCTGGCATCCATCTCCTTCCTTCCCTTTGTTGTTCTTTCCCAACATTTTTGACGTACTATCTTCCTGACCCTTCTGATGGGCAACCTCTTTCACAGACAAGCTTTAAGGGTGGAGAGGAACCGCTTACAGACAGGGAGACCTTCCCCTTTTACCTGCCACTTGTATGACCGTGCCTGCCACCCAAAGTCTGATGAAGATAACGCTCAGCGCGTTCTCTGCTCCGGGAGTGCAGCCAGGCCAGGAGGCATTGCTGCTCCCATCTCCCTCCACATGTGCTTTGTGTAAATGTGGAGTTTCTGTTCTATTTTTTAAATTGATGTCCTCCCGTGAATGCCTCTGGGGGTAGAAATTTAGGGAAACAAGTTCTAAATGTTTGGATGTTCAGATCCTGTAAATCAAAGCTGGAGTTTCTTAATGAAGGAAGTTAAGAGTAGCACTTTCATTTCATTTTCATTTCTGTGCAGAGAAGAGGACTCCAGAAGTTAAGTGCTAATTTTATTAAATTATTATCCATTGAAATACACGCAGATCGGTGCAATAACTCAGCTAATGGCATCTGTAATTATTTGATTACAGTTGCTGAACTATGGATCTGTGAATATTAAAAATATTATACACTAATATAAAGCCAAGGGATACTCTAACTGTCATGAATTCAGATAAAGCAACTATAAAAATTTGTATTTGCAGTATTAAGCCCTCAAAATGAAAACCACCAATACATCTCTTCCCTTCCCAACTCTAACTCAATGTGATGCTTCTAGGCTACTTAGAGAAACATATTACTATTTAGAACAGACTAACTATCTTTTTTCCCAAATAGTTCAATATCTATATACCGAGACACATCTTCTCCTCCACCATCCTCATTCCCAACATCCCTAGAGCTGCCAGCTGTGGCACATCATGAGCTAAGACACTAAGCCTGCTCCAACAAGGAAATTTAGATGCTTCTTAGCCCATATGTATTTTTACAACCTGTTTCCACTGATTCACAGATAAGGACCCGGCACAGTGATCTGTAGACAACAGAAATAAATACAAACGCACCTTTTAAAAGAGATACATGATGATAATTCTCCCCCAAATGAAGAAAACATTATGTAGAAAACATGATGTGACATGTGGACTAGAACAATTCTGTTTTGAAAAAAAAAAAAAGAGCTGACAGCAGCAAAGCTTGACTTCAGAAAAAGAATAGTAAGAATTCATGAGAAGCAGGGAAACGTATCAAATAGCTGACCGCATTGCTCTCTGTGACAATTACAGGGGCATAGGGTATAGAAAAACCCTGAATCTAAAAGCAATTTACAAAATATCTAACAAGACCAAACTGGTGCCCCTGAGAACACGTCACAGGTACCTTCTAGCCAGGTTTTACTCATCGTAAACACTAAGCTACCAAACTTGTCCTGCTAGGAGTGGTCAAGCACAGTCTCTTCAAACCTCTGACGGAGCTAGGCCAGCAAAGAAAACCAAACCAACCCTCCAAACCACGATAAAGCCCAGAAATTCCCATCGTGAGCCACCACCCAGGTCCCGCAGGCTATCGGGCGCTAGGCGTCCAGCACCCGCCCGCAGCCCGGACGCCTCGCTTTCCGTTTTGCACAAGGGGATTTTAATAAAGATAAGTAACTGCCTGATGGGCAACGGCAATAATCCATGGGGCTGGCACTGACCACTGGAGCTGTGCACCTACTGGGGACACAGGGAATTACAAATACGGTTGTTTATCATGCCTTACTTGTTCTATAGGTTGTACTGGAATTATTTATGATTTCTTCCTCTTCTAAGCAGATATTTTCTCCTTAGGGAAGGCCAATGTCTAAAGAACCCTCCTTCCCTTATCTTCTTGCCTCCTATTTCCTCCCAAAAAGACAATTTAAAGGAGGAGTTAGTTAATATTTCACCTGCAGAAGAGAAGAACGACTTAAAACACAATGTTCAGCTCTTGTTGCTTGATGACTTTATATTGATTCAAGTCTGCTCTGTCTCACCATCTCCACATCACACCAGGACAATGAGCCAGCTCAGGAAACAGATTTGCCTGAAAACCAGTATTTTTTCAAACACAGTAAGATAAAACAAAAATTGTTTTCAATCTGATCCAGTCTGGTATGTGGCACACAACTGTGGATGCTGACATAAAAGAAACGGAGGGAAAATTTGGCTGGGGAGGAACTTTTGGTGAGTGGCCGTAGTTTGCCGAAACCTCGTTTCGGTTGACCCTGCCCTCATCTCTCATCACACGAAATGGGGGTGAGCTGGAGTGGTGAGAGTAGGCAGAGATGACCCAAACTGCCTCGAGCTGCAAGGCCAGAACCAGAACTTCAGATCTGGAGTAAAAGGCAAAGAAAACACAGAAAAAAAAGTTTTTTAAAGAAAGGAAGCTTATCCCATTTCCATGTTTATTGGATTTAAGGGTCTGTTTCTGTTCTATTCCCAGGAGTAAAATACAGGAAGAGTTACAAACATTTGTTGACAACAACTGACTATAGCGATGGGGGGAGAAAAATATGCTCTGGAGTAAGTGCTCCAGCATCCTCATAAATCTGCACTGGAATAGACTCTAGCCATTGTATTCCTAGGGCTGTTACAACAGAGCACAGCAGGACATACTCTCACCATAGCAACCCAGAAAACTGCCCCATCGGAGTACGTTTCCACTCTCTGCCACACCAATCCTTCCCTGTCCTTGCTTCTCAAAGGAAATTGATATATTTGGGTCTTGCAGCAGCACCCGAAGCCTGAGTCCCGGCTCCAGTGCCACTTGGTCTCCTGTACTCCATCGAACAGCAGCAGCGGCAGACATTAGTACCATCTTTCTTACGCGGCAGAGAGT
>NW_009197855.1:0-6903 GCF_000690835.1 Fulmarus glacialis | reverse complement strand
AAAGAGTCTTTCCAATTCCTTCAATACACACCAACCTTTCGGTGCCCAGCGCTCGCTCTTTATGGCGCGTATCGGAGAGCTTTGATGACCTGAGATGAAGTTCTAGTTGTGTTCTTCACAACGTTACCCTCCTCCTCTGTATGACTAGCCCCCCCGGGAAGAAGGGGGCTCCGTTCACAGCCTGAGCCCCGATGAAAGTGATCTGAGACCAAGTCACTGGGCTGCACCGCGGGAGCTGACGCTGGGGCTCCCGCACAGCCCTGCTACCCTGCTGCCGTGGCGGTGGCTTCTGGCACAGGCCAGCCAGGCAGCCAGAGGTGATCATGTCAGACTACATCTACTAATCCAGAACTTGTCTGTTAAACCTCGTATTCTTTA
This sequence comes from Fulmarus glacialis, assembly GCF_000690835.1. Taxonomy (NCBI): domain Eukaryota; kingdom Metazoa; phylum Chordata; class Aves; order Procellariiformes; family Procellariidae; genus Fulmarus; species Fulmarus glacialis. The sequence continues at coordinate 6,525 of NW_009197855.1, read as the reverse complement.
GTATTTTCATCATGTTTCATTTTAAGTATTTTATTAACATTTTGTGACAAAAATCTGTTCTTCTGCAATCTTCCTGGTGAAAGAAGGTATTTCATTAGGCACTTATGGAGTCAATAGGACATCACCCTTATTTTCCTTGAACTAGAAAACCAGGCATTCCAGAAGAGGAACCGCATACATTATCCACTGAGACCGAATGACTCCATTACCATCCCCAGTGTACTACATGTCCTGTCTGCTCAGGACAAATTGTTAAGAAGATTTTAAAGAACCGACACTACGGCGATCTCTGAAGGGCAGGTATTAATTCCATACTTCTTATGGAATAGAAGTGTATTATCTCCCTTATATAGGTGGAGAATTAAGCAGAGAAGCTAGAGGACCCATTTTGAGGAGTGCTATGCATCCTACTCCCACACAAACTAAATGAAGTCTTCCCTGGCCAGGGTCCCAAGAGATTACTGGTATTCAAACAGCTATTGAATCCTCCAATAGCTGAGCTGCAGAACTGCAAATATTATATTTAGCACTTGAAATGCTTTAAACTCGAACAGTCAGTCCTTACAACATGGGAGTAGGTGGTTTGATTTTTTTTTCCTACTCAACTGATTAGAAGAGCGTGGGGAGAGATGAACTTTTTAAAATAAATAATTTGGTCAAGAACTGAAAGGACATTGCTATTGGAGCTGGAATCCGAGATCTGATGTCTATCCTCTGTTCGTATTACTGCTTACCTCTATGCACAGCTGTGCACGATATGCCCACTTGCTCTTTGAAAGAAAAAGTTCAAATTCAGTTGTCCTTGAGCAAGCAAAATATTCAGCAGCTTCAGTGGGGGTTCTGCTGAGCCTCAAAGGTTTGATCAGGGAGCCTGCTTTTCATGGCTTATTCAGCCATCTAATCCTGCTAAAAACGTTTCCTACGGAGCTCTGCAGGCACAACTGAATCAGACCCTCCTGCACTCCTGTTCACGTGCATCTAGTCCAGTTGTGAGTACTGTCAGTGCAGCTGAGATAGGCTCAGCTGTAGGACTGATGTGTGCTACTAGATAAAAGGAGGACATCTATTCTCATTTGCAACAATATCAGGTGTAAAAAGATTATGGGATCCCTGCTCTTCAAAGCTAACTCCAGCAGTATAAAATGAGTGTTCTCATGACTGCACCCAACAACTCTATGTAGTAAACTAATGCTCTACCTACGACCCTGTTTCTTGATTTCAGAAGCGGTGGGTTATGTGACATTACCAGCTGTACAGAGGTAAGCCGACAACTCAAAAATAAAGCTATTTCTGCCTAGAAACAAAAATGCCATCTCTGAGCACAGGGTTACCTTAACAAACTGTCTTGCACTCTCTGATTCCAAAACACTCTGCAAAGAGTGATACAGCAAGCTACTTTTTCTTTTATAGTCTTTTTAAAAAAAGAGGGGAGCTAAATGCTGAAGTGATTCATAACTGCCTTTGGGAGCGCGCAGGCAACCTCTGTAGACCTTTGGCATCCTGCTGCTCCTTCAACTAACAAATGACAGTAAGTGGTGAAGCACCTGCCAGCTGCAGCAATTTGTGTAGTGCCAAATATCCCAACATCACACCACAAGATCGCATGGAGAACTTCTACTTCCATTTATACTCTATTAAGGGTTTCCAAAAGCCTCAGCTTCAAGTAATCTACTCTGCAAGCTTAGATGACCCCCACAATGTTTTTTTCCCCAATCTTTCATTTATTCTATAGCCTTTTTGTTTTATAGGCCGGTCGTGCATCTGCAGTAAGTGATTAAGACGCTTTACAGTTAGACTTTGACCTGCAATAGTCGGAGATTATTGGATATTGTTTCTCCTGCAGCTTTGGACATGGCTTTGGGATTCGATTTTGGGTAAAAATTTCCATAGTGGGCCAACAGTTATACTAACCATAGCACAAGCTCCCAAACTGAATTCAGCTTCGAGATCCATCTGTCTTACTACTGACAACAGAAATACCAGCTTATGCACAGACTAATAAGGTTGTGTTATTAGAAGGAATAGTCATCTGCTCGTTCATCGTATATCATGAAAATATGATGCGCACTTTTTTCTTCCTTTGTGTTTTAATTGCTAGTCCTTCACAGCAAAGATCATCTCTTTCATTTGCATACAGCCCATGGCAATAGGACCTGGTTTGTGAATCTTAATTAATGTGCTATGTAGAAACTGTTTTTATTTTTGATGATGCACTAAAGATTTGAATCTGGAGAAAAAAAAAAAAGCTGTTTAGAGAAGCATTATAGACAAGCAGTGTTCTCATTTCAGGGCAGTTCTTAAGGCATGAAGAAAGATTAGGCTGCTCTGAAATACTGAGCAGGAGGACAACTGCATCTTCACCATGTGCTTTATCCTATTATGCAAGAAATACCATTTATTTCAGTGCAACCAAATATGTAGTAAGGTACTACCCAGTAAAACTGAAAAATACGTCTGCTACTCTTTTTGGTAGAGTTTGAATTCACTCGTCAATGATCTGTATCTCAGCGTAGTCATGTAGTCTTTCTCGCAAAAGGGGAGTCTTGTTCCTTGTCTGGATTGTTTAATGATTTTGATATCAGAGCCCTGACATGAGGTTTTGAGAATCTTGTTCCCACAGAGTCAAACTGCTTTCCTTCTCATACTGAGCACGGTTTTTTGGGCAAAAAGTCTCTGGATCTCTATTTTAGGCAAAAATAAATTGACCAAGCTTTAATCACATAGTTTCAAATTGCTTTTATGTGACAGCATTTTGATCACGGTCTTAGAAGTGCTGCTACTAAAGTGCTCCCAGGAAATTGCAGGAAGGATGCAGACTCTGTTGCAATATTCATTTTTTATTTAAGGTTGTCAACATTTTAAAATTCAAAACACCACTCAGATAGCCTTTCTGCAGTGCTTAGCTAGTTTTGATCTTCGGAACATACCATTACCTAGGAGCACATATGGGAAAAGAAATCCTTTTATCCCATTTCCTTTCTTTTCTACTTCCCATGACTCCAGAACAGAAGAATATGAGGCTCTTGCGACCATAGCAAACCCTCATACATTGATGCTACTGACCTCTGTCAATCAGTTTCTGTTTCAGACTGATCAAGTGTTTCCACTAAGGGTGCTCTATCTTCAGGTTTTTCAGTGGCGAATAGCAGTAACAAGCCAATGTACATAAAAGCCCAACTGGTCACATCAATAAGAGGTTAAACTGTCTTGATTATGTGATATGCAGCAGTCAGTGCACTGCTGTTCTCTGTAAACCAGACTTCTCATAGATACCTGCTGCTTGCTTGCTCAGGCATACTACTTCAGATTTGCTTGGGTTGAAAACTTTTGCCTGAGAAACATTACAGTTTCCAGCTGAGTAATTTCCTTCCCTGCTGACCTGTTTTTTTGGAGGACAGCATACCTAGAGTCTGATCCCAAAGGACAAAATGGTGAAGAAAAATGAAACTATTGTCACTCAGACCTGTTTTTTTCCCTTTGGTGAAATGAATACCTGCTCCCTTCAGTTCCTCCAATATCTTAAACTATCATGAAAGTTCCCTTGTACAAGTATCCACGCATTTGGCCGCAGCACTGTGAAAACATTTCCATGTCTATATTCAGTCATCTATGCATTCAGGTATTTTAAAATGCCAGTGTTCACTTTGAATAGATTGCATTATCAATAAACCCTTCTCCTCCCCCAATTTCGTATTTTCATATTTAAGAAATGTTTTCCTTTATTTATCATTAAATTCAGCTCCCAGTATACAACTCTGCATAAGGGAATAAAACAAGTCTTCAGAGCCTTCTACAATTAGCATACCCTCATCATGCTCTCTCTCCCCTGAGACCTCAGTTGGGATGCCACACTGCTCTCATCACTACTGCGTTCCCATGGGGGAAATTAAGAGGCAAAACACCAAGATTACTCAGATGCCACATTCACCATGCGTACACCATTGATCTCCCAGTCTTTTTGCATTTGACTCTAGCCAATAAATCGCCTACCAGCAACCAAAACCAGCACAGCTGTCATTGTTCCCGGCCATCGATGGCAGGTCAAAATGGAGTAGCATGAAACTTGTTCTTTATTTACAGGGAGGAAAAATTCTTTAGTCAATCAGTATTGCTCAGAGGATACAGGCACTAAGCTTCTTAGGAGGCATCAGGGAGAAGAGTGTTTGGGTGTGTTAAGGGGTTTTTGCGCACGGTGCTTTTGTTCCTTTTTCTTCTTTTTTGCCTCCTCCACAATCTACCCAAGAAAAGTCAATCAATATTGTCTTCATTCTCCATTTAATGCTACTCCTCTACCTGCAGGACTCCTTTGGTACATTATTCTTCTAGTCCCAGAAAATGCTTGACTCCTTTCCCAGGTCCCTAACACCCTTTTTATCTTCAGGTGGCATAAAGAAGTCTGTAGACCGAGTTAAAATTCTTCAATCCATTCTTTCAAAAAATGATGCAAGTTTTCTAATTTTAAAAGTCAGTATCCCAGTTCTCAGCTGTGCTAAGCCTCTCCACACTATTATCCCAGAAATTGCCAATGGCTACTTCAGAAAACTGTAATAACAATTGATACAACTCCAGTGTTACCCACCCCACTTGGCGTAACGCGTGTAGAAAGGAAAACAGCCCTCTTAAAATTTCTATCAGCCGTAGATATTTCTGAGAACCGTGTGTAGCCAGGCTTCTCTAAATGAAACCAGGAAATTCGGGTGCTATGCTTTTACCCAGGATTACCTGGTGATGCGTTATAACTCCCTGCTTGATTTATACGGAATGGGCATCAGTCATAGCCAAATTTCAGGACTGTGTGCTTGATAAATCATGACTAACACTACATTGTATTGCAGTAACCAACTGTTTATTTCACAGTTGCCAACATTATGCAACTCTTTAGAAATATTCAGAAAAACAGATGTGTGGTACACAAAATCCAGGATAGCCATGTCCCCTCCTACATCAAGCTCCATGCAGTAACTTCCGATCTCAGCTCTTACAGAGAGCATCTGCAAAGCCCACCGAAGTTGACAGGAGCACTTCTGCTCACTTTTTGATGAGGGAGATGGATTTAAGTACCCTATTTATTGGAGAAGTACTTGAACACAATCCCATCACACATTCCCATTTGATGTCTTTCAATATTTAAACAACTTAAGAGTATAAGGAATGAACATTTCCAAGTTATAGGTAGTTTATAAGAAATCCTATTCAACAGAAAAGATAGTTTCCTCTTCTGTTCTTTGTTTTCCTTAAAACAGTTGCACAGGAGAAAAATCCATGTTCCAGCACAATATGTACTTACTGTTCTACTGATCAATATATCATGTACAAAACCAATTTCCATTTATTGTCAACATTTTAAAATTTTTAAGAATTTATTCCTTTCTTTTCTATGCTATCTTTGTACATTCATAAAAGCCCAGTAACTTATACCTAGGACTACTCCTAAACCTGCTGAAGTTCATAAACCTAAACAAGGATTGGACAGAGCTTTACCTAGAAAGGAACAGAATACCCATGCCTCTGTGTATGTGCATTAGTGTTATGAAATATATATTAAAAAGCCAATGCCACAACTTCAGTTTAAGAACACGTGCAGAGAGGTATGGATACTCATACGCTCATCCTTTCTACTCACAATGGAGTACCATAGCATAACCCACAAGCAGGAGGTCCCCTAGTAGTCTCAGTGGTCTAGGAAAGATAGTAGCCTGCAGCTTTAGTTTTCAGTTGCCCGTAGAGATAAAAATCCCCCAACAGTTCTAATTATTTACTACATATGATTTAGGCTTGAATTCCTGCACGTTTTAGGAAGTTGTATGAAGATCAAAGTTCAAAATGGGAACAAGTACGGACTGAATAAAATAGACTGCCAGAGGAGGAAACAGTCCCTAAAGCTTGTGAGTGTTTCTAACATCCAGTGGGCCTGAGTGGGATGGGTACACCAGACCAGCAGTTTATGTGTAATACCAGTTTAGTAACATGGAAGAGCTGGTCTGAAACCCAGCTCTGCACGTGCAGCAGTGGCATTGCAGACTCAGGACAGCGGATGCAAAACCACCCGCAGAGATGCCCAGCCTTTGCACTAGAGCAACAAAACCCAAGAGAGTATTTCATAGAGGATGGAGAGGGAAACTCAAGGTGCTTGCCAGCTGAACGTTATTTCTACACCAATTCATGGCTTGGCTCACACGCTGGCTCCAGGGGGACATTTGCTTTCGTTGAAAGTAGTGTGGCTGCAGCAGTTAGGATGATTTTCGCAGCAGCGTTTTGAAGAGATCATGAGGTAAAGGAGTGCTTTAACACATGCAAAGAAGCTGTGATTTCCATCCGTTTGTTGGAATTTTGCCTGGTACAGTGCAAATACACTACAAGAAATGGTAAATAACAGAAGTATAAAAATGGTAGAAAAGGGACCGCAAGGGCCTGAATCCTCATTGCCAACCTCCCGGCCGACACCTTGCCCTCTCAGGCGCCGGGCTCGGCCGTGCAACAGGGCTCAGCCCCGGCCCTCCGGCCCTGCGCGGCAGCCATTTTCCC
>NW_009197854.1:1869-2234 GCF_000690835.1 Fulmarus glacialis | reverse complement strand
GCCGGAGGAGAGCAAACTCCGCGAATACTTCTACTTCGAACTGGATGAGACCGAGCGAGGTGAGTCCCCTCCCTTCCCCCTGGCTGTGTCCCCCACCTCCCTGTCCCCAAGCTTTTGGGGGTGACGCTCTTGTCCCGTCCCCCCCTTGCAGTCAACGTCAACAAGATCAAGGATTTTGGGGAAGCGGCCAAGCGGGAGATGCTGATGGATCGCCAGGCCTTCGAGACGGCCCGGCGCCTCAGCCACGACAACATGGAGGAGAAGGTGCCCTGGTTTTATCCCAAGCTTCTCGATCTTCCCGCTCCGCTCGTCGTGCCGGGCAGTGGCAGGCGGGGACGGTTGACCTAATCCGGGCAGGTGGCAAC
>NW_009197854.1:615-1854 GCF_000690835.1 Fulmarus glacialis | reverse complement strand
GAGGGTGAAAGGGATCTTGCAGGAGCTTTTTCTGTCCAAGGAGAGGTGAGTAGATCCCTTGGGATCCTCTAGCAGCTCAGGGAAAAGCCCGCTCCTGAGAGCCGACTTAGAACCGTGGATTTCCCCTCTCCTTGCAAGGGGGTGCCAAATCCGCCCCCCCTCACTTTAGATCTACTCGGGAGGCGGATCGCCCCAGGGGATCCCTTGGCTCAGGGCTGGGAGGGATCCCCGGCGCCCTGATCCCCCTCCCAGGGGGGATCCCAAGGATTAATGGGGTTGTTCCTCCCCGGTGTGAGGGTCCGCAGGGGCGTCCTGAGTGGAGATGGGGTGTGGGCTGTGGGAGGGAGCTGGATCCCTTGGGATCCAGATCCTCTGGATCCACTCAGCAGGGTCAGGGGATTCCTGGGGATCGGGCATGTGTGAGGCATCTTCATGGTGCTGCCTGAGGGATCCTTGTGCCAGGGGCTGTGGGATGGGTCTGGAGCTCAGATCCCTGAGATCCCTTGGGATCTGGAGCTGGGTGTCCCCGGGATCCCTGTGGATCTGCTGCTGGAGGCTGAGCAGGAGCAGCACAACCTCACGGGGGGGTTGGGGGAGCCTCGGTCCCACCGGGATCGACGGGGTCGGAGGTTCGATTGCGCCTGGTGTGAAGATCTATAGGGATCCAGGGGCTGGGCAGAGACTCTGCCGGAGTCCGGATCCTCTGGGATCTCTGTGGATCTAGAGCCAGGGGGGAGGTTGCTGGAGCCCAGATGCTCTGGGATCTTTGGGGATCTGAAAGGGGGAGCCGATCGCTGGGCCCCAAGTGTTCCAGGATACCCGAGGCCGAGGATCTAGAGCTCTGGGGGGAGATTTTTGGGGCCCAGATCCTCTGGGACCTCTGAGGATCCTGAGCCCAGGGGGAGCTTTTCAGAGCCCAGATCCCCAAGGATCCAGAGCCAGGGGAGGGGAGAGGTTTTCAGGGCCCAGATCCCCTGGGATCTGTGAGGATCTAGAGCTAGCGGGGAAGGTTTTGGGGGCCCAGATCCCTAGGGATCCGTGGGGATCCAGAGCCAAAGGGGAAGTTTTCAGGACCCAGATCCCCAAGGATCCAAAGTCGGGTGGGGGGAGCAGATTGCTGGGGCCCGAATCTCCCGTAATCCCTGAGGAATCTGGTGCCTGGGGGAGCTTTCTGGAGCCTGTGGGATCCCTGAGGATCCAAAGTCTTTGCGGGGGGGGGGGGGAACCCCAGGATGCCCG
>NW_009197854.1:0-362 GCF_000690835.1 Fulmarus glacialis | reverse complement strand
GAGACAGGCAGGATCCCTGAGGATCCAAAGTCTTGGGACACGCACACAGAGGATCCCTGAGGATCCAAAGTCTTTGGGGGGACACACACAGGATCCCTGAGGATCCAAAGTCTTGGGGACATGCAGGATCCCTGAGGATCCAAAGTCTTGGGACACGCACACACAGGATCCCTGAGGATCCAAAGTCTTTGGGGGCCCACCCAGGATTTGAGGATCTCGAGTCGGCGAGGGAGAGCTATTGGGGGTCCAGATCCCTGTGGATCCCCTGGGAGGGGGAAGATGGCACCAGATCCCAGGGATCCACTGACCTCCGACCCCTCCCTTTTTCCTTCCCCTCCCTCCCCCCAACAGCGTTCCCGACA
>NW_009197853.1:0-14687 GCF_000690835.1 Fulmarus glacialis | reverse complement strand
TCTGTCCCAGCCGGAACCAGGACACCAGAATATAATACCAGCTTTAAAAAACAGTAAATCAGTGATACACACTTAGTTATTTTTACATAGAGAAAATGAAGCTAGCATGAAATGCTAAATATACATATATAGATTTGATATGATTTAATCCCAAAATTTCTAAAAGTCTCCTGACCCTCACAATGCTATTTTTACTTCAGAACTGTATTTTCAAGTAAATTTGAAATTTGATACTTGAATTCCTTCAATTCAAAGCCAACTTCAATAGTTGATACAAAGTAATAGCTGCTAAATTTTATGAGTAATCTCATAAACCAAAAAGCCATAAACCAAATGTTACTGAACAATTTTCCCTGTTTCACTCTACCTCCTTTCTAAAGAAGAAACTATAATCAGCATGATTAGGACGATGTGCGTAAGTATGTCAGAATGTGCAGGACAATTTACGACAAAGGTTTTTATAAGCAGTATAAGCAGGTAGATTTGAGGGAGTCTGGAAAGGTATACTTGTTTTCTGAGTAGTAACTCATTACTGACAGGTTTGAAATTATCTACACCCCACGATATTACATAAAATAAAATTCAGTTAGAAAATTCACTTAAAGTTTCTTACCTCTCCATTTTCCACCACAGCCATAGAGCACATCTGTCCACAAGCTATATTAACTACTATTTTATTTTGTAGGCAGCTGGTAACTCTTCGAGGAATTGGTTGATTAGCTGTTGAACCAGATCCAACTTGGCCTGAGTTATTATAACCCCATGTGTATACCTGTTGTAAGAGAATTGTCATAAAAGAAGGCTATATAACATACAGTTCAAAGTACATATTCAAGAGAGAAAAAAGTTGTATGCATAAAAAATTACATTTTGCGTTCAAGTGGATGCATTCTTTTAAAGATCTAGGCGGATACATAGGTTTACAATTTAATTGTTTCTATCAAAAATATTCCACTCATAATATTTAAATATTCTATTCTTTTATGTTCCTCCAATCAAAGGTAAGAGGCAACAGGACAGTTACATTAATGCTGGAAGAATTCATTGCTAGTTTTCCAGAACCCAAAGTAGAATGGCTAACTGGACACAAATGGCACCTCAAAGTAAATGACAGAAAACTTTTTACTTTGGTGGACAGAACTCCTTACATGAATGTGATTTACATTAATGTCAGCTGTAACACCATTAAGCATTTACAGTAGAGTACAGCACAGAAAGGAACTGGCTGCCCTCTACAAAGAAATTATAATTTCTTATTACAAGCAGATGTGGCACAAAAATCACTGTTCTGCATGCACTTCAAAGCAGCTAGACCCTAACAGGTTTTCCATTTTTATCAAACATTTGTGTTTCATCAGCACTGTGAGGATAGCAAGAAGCAAGGTCTAATGCTCTAGGTGCGGAAGGTTTTCCTGTTTCTCACATACGTGAATTTCATTAAGAGAAAAGAGAGATTTATTCCAGCTATTCTCACCTCTCCATCAGATGTTAACACCATAGAATGATGAGAGCCACAGGCAACTTCAATGACTTTCTTGTTCACCAAGTTCGTAGAGACTTGACAGGGAACGAAACCATGATTTGTTGTACCATTGCCCAACTGGCTATAAGCATTATGACCCCATGTATACACTTCTCCTTCTATAATAAAAATGTAAAAGGCTGGTTTAAAATCTCTGTTTTTTCAATAAGTACATAACATAAAATTACAAACTGAAAAGTCAAATTCAATAACAATATACATATTTAAGTGTTGCCCTTTGGGGCTCTTAAGCCCATGGACATACCACTGTTACCTTCACACAGTGTTGACCACAAATCCAAAAGGATAGTATCACCACAATCTTACTAAAGGAAATCATATAGCTAAAAGAAAGGATCTAGTGCAATACAGAAGAGAAAAGGATGAAACGACAGTCAGGAGACCCCATTTCAATTTCTTTGTTACTGACAATCAATCAAAATTTCTTATCTACGCCTTGGCACTGTTTCCCACTTTGGAACATTCAAATAACAAGCTTTCACTCCTTTACAATATACCTGAAGATGCTTGTAAGAAAAACTTATTATTAGTTATTAATAAAGATACTATTATTTACTTATTATTTAAACATACTATTCATGTCCTGTATTTTGAGAAACATGCTAGTAAAATTAAGAATAAGAAATATCTGACAGAGTTAGACCGATGGTCCACCTGGTGCAAAATTCTGTCTCCAACTGGCAATATAAAAAATCTGCTGCTTAAGGGAAACAGGAGCCTGATCACTTTTTGCAGTTCCCAAGCATTTACAATCACTAGAGTACAGATATTACCAGGTACTTCTGATACTCTTTAATGTACATATATTGGCCCATTATCCATGAAGCTAACACCTTGTCATACTCACTTTCTTTCACCTATTTTAAATCTAGTGTCCTCTAGTTACAGTAGTGCAGGACTTGAAGAATAGTTGTCCTACATTCAGCTTGTCTATTATAACCATCATCATTTTCTAAACCTAAATTACACCATTATTGCAGGAGAGCTAGGTTTGATGTACAACTCCATCAGATTTCTAAAGAGATCACCAAACTGCTTATTCCTAAGAAGAGTTCCCTCAGAACTAAAAAGGCAAAGTATTTCTCTACAATAACAGGTTAAATCTAATGACTTCATACTGTCAAAAGCAAACAACCTTCTCTTCCTTTCACCAACATGAGAATACAAATTTCAGTAAACAGGTGAAACAGCCACATAGAAACATACAACATAAACTGGAAATGATAATAATTAACACAAGAATTGTGAAATACGTAAAGGCTGAAAGGTAGGTTAAAAGAGGCTGTGCTGAATGGAAGTTATTCATGTGAATGGAGTTATGAGTAAAAATCATCAAGGATGAGTTCTGAACCTGTTCTTTTGCAATATTTCAGTTATCATCTGGGTAAGGAGTATGAGTGTGTCAGTGAGATCTGCCAGCAACAAAGCTCAGAAGAATACAGATACATATATAAAAAAGCATCCAGAATGGTTTACCCTGAAGACTGGAGAAAATGGAATGTAATTGAATATAAAGAACAGTCACACATTTACAAGACAATTCCCCTCACCTACCTTTAATCATCTAATCTAGACTACTCAGAAAGATTTCTTCTCATTAATGGAGAAAGAGAGACAAATTTTAACATCAGTCAGGCTCTAACAGAACCTCACTGGGAACGTGATATTAGTCATTTGTCTTTGAGAATAATGTACTTGATTATGAACAGAAGGGCCACTAGCGTGATGTGGATAATAGAATGTCAATGAGACAACAGAGAACAAAAGGCTGAGAGGCAAGATAACTGGTCTTTAAAGCACATCCAAAAGTAGGTACAGGAGGGAAAAGATGCATTTTAGCTAAAGGACAATGTTGGCACAAAAACATATGGGCATAATGTAGCCACTAATGCATTTTAAAAGCAATCAGAAGTTCCAAACTTCACTGCAAAGTAAAAAAATAAAACTTTCAAAAGTAGTAACAAGATCAAAGCAGAGCTTGAAAAACTTTTGAAAAGAACTAGCTATGAACAGAGCCAGCTGACATGTCATGTTCACCAATGAAAATACATTGGACTTGATAGCCCAGAATGTCTATCCCAATTCTTCTTTTACGTTACCAGCAAAGATCTTTCACACCTGCTAGACTAATTAAAGTGGACGTATCTGAAAAAGCAATATTCAGATCATACTTTACCTTCTGTAGCAAGAACAACATGAGGGCCACTTCCATAACTCAGACAGGCTATCTTTTTGCCACATAGAGAATCTAACCTCCTTGGTTCAATAGTGCTCTGCATGTCACCTGTTCCCAAACACCCACTGCAGTTCATGCCAAGCACAAAAACCTGTTATAAAAGAATCACAGAATCATAACTTAGGTTGGAATGAAGGACCTCCAAAGGCCTGGCTCAACAAAGGTCTAAATAGATCAGTTGACTCAAGGCCATGTCCAGTTGAGTCTTGAACACCTCCAAGGAAAAGATCTCACAACCCCTCCCGGATTTAACCACTCTCATCGTAAGTTGTTTTTCCTAATACTGAATCAGAATTTTCTATCTTCCAGCTTGTGCCCATTGCCTCTCAGCCTGTCACTATGCTCCTCCAAGAAATGTCTAACTCCACCTTCTCTTTATCCTCTGATTGTGGTAAGAAGCCATTAATTTGAATTGAAAATGTTTTAGTAGCAATCAAAATGATCAGGCATTTTTGCATGCAACTTTTTCTAGGTATACTATCATAGTACTGGCTTTCAGAATAACTCGATACATAAATGACTAAATATGTCATGTTCGTATACACTCTTGGACAATTACCTCATCATTTTCAGTTGCATACAACACTTCATTACCAGCACTGCCAAATACACAGGCTTGACGAATTAACTTGAGCTCTTCTTGGGAACAGAGAGAAAAAATTGGCCATTTCCCAACATCCAGCATCTTCAGGGCTGACAATAATGTTGCCTCCAAGACCTGATATTATAAAAAATGATATCAAATACCTACACAGAGAGAAATATATACCTTTGCACAGTAAAAAGGATAAATTTAGAGAAACACCACCATCTCCTTTCTCAACCACAAACCAGTATTTTAATTCTAGAACAATACTTGGAAGGAAGCCATTAAAATAAACAAATAAACTATACTGTGATCCAGAAAGAAAGGATCTATAAGCATGGAGAAAAGTATCATATATGAAGTTAAATGGTGAGGTCCTGTTTTCACTATATTCATACAACATAACTGCAACCTTATAGAATTCAATGTAGAGGATTCTAATATAAAGTGTAAAGTATACATTCAAAATTTGAAAATAATTTGTGTCTTTTCCTCTGGTGCTAAAATTACTGTTAAAAGAAGAAACCATAAAAAATCTACCCAAGAATATATTTATCTTTGAAAAATACACACATTTGTTTTTATGCATTGAAAATGGAAACTTGAGAAAATTTTAGAAACTTTTTCGTTTCTCCTTTACTTCTGAAATTTACTTCTGTGTTTCAACAATTATTGAATCTATTGGGAACTTCCTAAGAATATTTGCATTTTACGTAAGTAGACATATAATAAAAGAAAAAAGATAATTGAGCATTTTCCAGCTTAGCCAATGACAAATGACAAGTTTATAGTTAAAGAAAAACAGATCTCTCCACACATTAAAACTAGTCAAGCTAATGTCTGAATCTCACATAACATTTCTACTGCTTTAGTATAGCATAAATCAGCAAAATGTTGCAGTATCAAAATTTAATAGGAAATTTTGCATGGAGTATGCATCTAATTTTCTTTACTGAAATTAAAACAGGTTCTGGACATGAAAGAAAAGCAGCATTACTTGCCAGATCAGAAGGTAAGATTTTGCCTATCGCAGGCATTATGTAGTTCACCATGTAACAGTGAGGATTGCATCATCAGTATATTTCTAGCAAGTAGCAGACTTACAAAATGATTTATTATAGAATATAATTTTTTCTACCTCTGACTGAAACAAACGTGAATAAATTCTAAGTTAGAGTCTGAAGCATGTTATGTCAGTCATAAGGATACTGCTTTTTTGATTAGTATCGCTTACTATGAAAAAATGTACACAGAAACATAGACAACGTTTGAAACTAAAGAAATAATCCCTAAATTAATTCTGAATTAAAATCTTTAAACAAATAGCAGTTAATCACACATTTTTTTATAGTATACTTCTGAGGAAGGGAAAGGAGTGTTTGTCATCTTCCCTAAAGAAAAGCTGTGGTTTTGATCACACTAGTTCTTTCTCCATCTCCTCACACCAAATAACTGCCCAATTTCAGCCAAATTTGCAAGTGAAAGGGAAGTATGATTCTGCTGACACAATCCATTTGGCAGGAGGCAGCTGGACAATCAGACATGTACATTATGAAATAAGTCAGCAAGCAAGTAGGTCCAAGCTAATCCCAGCAAATGCTGTCCTCCATGACACATAGCAGGGTTATGAGACGAAGGATATTAATCCATATGGAAACAGGCTTCATTCATCTGCTCTTTGCAGAACAATTTGTTTTATGTCAAGAAGTTAGCATTAATTCTATGGAGGATTTTAGGCACTTTTAAAATATGATAATGAATACTGAAAGCATCACAGACTAATCTTCCAATTGCATCAACAAAACTGCATTCCACTTTTGTTCAAGACTGATGAAGCCTGAGGTTCAAAAGGACAGTCAGGGTGTCCTTCAATTGTACAGATTCCCTTACTGGAATAACATATTGGTTTCTGCAAAATGTGGGCTCTAAATTCCAAGCGCACAGTGGGTCAGAATGCATCATCTTAAATAGAAAAGTTTTTTTCTGCAACCTCCTTCTACAAAGCACTCATGTTCTACCCTTATAATTAACAGGTTAAAAAAATCCAAACTGTAGCATTTCTTAACACTAAAAAAATCCACTATTATAAAAATTACCCAAGGAAACACTTATGATAGTGATTTTTTTTTTTTTTTTTTTTTTTTTTTACAAAAGATGTAACAACAAACTTTATCAGACTAAAAAATATCCATAATCTAAATCCTGTCTCTGGAATTACATTCAACTCAGTAAGAGATATTCTCTCACCTTTCTCCCCTCCCACACTTCTCCATTATATTTTGTCCCAAAAATACAAAAAACAGCTTGAACTATCAGCCTGCCAATATTTATGTCCCATAAGTGATCAGTTCCCTCATTATACTGCACAAAGTCATGAAAGACAGAGTTAGACCAGAATTTGAGATTTCATATGGTTCAGCTACCTATCCCAAAGGTGTATCAGTTATGCCTCAAGAATTCCTAAAACTTCTATACTTCATTTGACCTCAGCAATCAGTTTGAAAGCTGGTTATTCAGTTTTATTTGTCATACAGATCACCTTAAAAGGCATCATCATTAAGCTCAAAATCTGAATGATGTTTCATTAAGTTTTACATGTAGAGCGTTCAAAGAAAATAAAAGAGAAAAATGGGAGGAAGTTTTTACATCAAATTTTGCTACAAAAGTTAATTCTAACAATTTTATGTTGTTGAAACACTAGGCTGGAACATGTAACTTTAGAACTTAATACTAAATTAAACCAGCTTTGTAAGCCAAAGGAGCAATTCAACCTAATTAAAATGAATATATTGTTCTTCTAATATTTTGTGGATCACATAAGCAACATTCCTTTCGCTAGTATCATTATCCTACCTATAGTTTTGGTTTTCTGTTTATCTTGAAAGCTACTAGCATGTACTACTGCTAAATGGAACCAAGCTTCTTCCTTTTGAGTAGAGCAGTACAGAATTCTCAATACAAATTCACGCTCTGACCTTGACACTGACTCCTCCTGAAGGAGGAGATTCATCCTCCATATGGATTTGTGCTTGTGTCCCCCTGCAGAGAGAGAACTGTGGTTAAAATCACCATATCATATTGCTGCTGCAATACTTTATGGAACTATACACACTTAATAGTAAGCCAGAATGATTTGCTTCTGTGGGGTGAGAAAACAAGAAACACGGAGCTCAGTCAATTTTGGGTTTGTATTCAACTGTACAGTGATCAGTTAGACAGACTCTGCTCTTCTGTATTCTTACGTAAACAAATAATTCTTGGACAAAACGTTTTTTGAAAACAAGTAGTAAAATTAATCAGACTGTGATTGGAAAGGAAGAAGTTTTATTAAACACAATACTCCAATGTCTTTTTATTGCAGTAAAAATAAATTTGGAACCTTACTGATGTAATTTTTCAAGACATTTCTTTCAGCAAAGAAAAAGTACACTGGTTAGAGTCTTTCATTTCTGGCTTAAGCCTTCAAATATTCCAGTTCCATTCTGAAAACCAATGTTAGAAAAACATTTGGGTCTTTTCAGGTTTACTGAGAATTGTTAAAACATTCACTCTGTTTCAGAAAATATTGCCAGCCCTGTAAATGACTTGTATAATTTCTATGACACGCATCATCAATAGAAACAGATTTTCAGATCAGATGTTTCTTCCCAAATAAATATGGACAACTCTACTATCCTTGAGTTATTTCCTAACATAAAGCCATGCAACTCCATTTTCAGTAAAACTGCAAAAATGAGTAAGCAGCTCTGAAGCTGTGCAAGCTGCTTCTACTCAACAAGTGAGAAAGTTGTACACATCATTTTCTTTGAGGTACACTGGTTCAGCCAATGCTAAATTTTCTAATTTAAATAAATGCAGAATTCTGTATTTCCTTCCTCAAGCCATTTGATACATAACTGATATTCACGATTATTCAAGTTCTAATATTTCAATTCAATTGCTTCTGTTTAGACATAAGCATAGTTTGACTTTAGAAGCAGTTTATTTGTTAGTACAAAGAAAGATACATTAGGATGGACCATTTCAGTCACCTAACGAAAGGTTCTCCAGCCCACTACTTTTTCAAAGTCCCACAAACATGCTGAGAGTTTTGCACTAACTTTTCAAGAACAAAGATCACTTACATGTCCTCACAAGTCAAAAGTTATAACATGTTTTATCTTCTATATAACTAAGAGAAAATTACCCTGCAACTCCATTCTTCAAGGTGTTCTGCAAACATAGACACGTTATTTCTGAGCAGCCCTATAGGAGTACATGGGATGGCTCAAATTACACCAGTTTATTCTTTTATTCAAATTCAAGTATTCTAATAAAAGTACATACTGATTGCCACATGTCTGCATCTGCAAAGGTAAGCAAGAAATACTTCTCATGTATTAAAACTTTATATACACTTTCACTAGCTGTGTTTCACAAAAAAATTCTGAAGTGCAGATCTAAAGGAGAAAACTTCATTGTTGTAAACATCCATTTCTTGAGGATGTGCACAGCATTTTAATACACAAATATTTATATTAAACTTTCACAAATCTCTTATCTGGAATCCAAGTACAATTTAAGAATCTGGACAGCATACTCTGGCAGTCTGTGTTTAGGTTTTGGAATTTGAGAGTTCTGACCCTGGTTCTGGTCCAACCATGACAGGTCTTTGAGTAAGGCATACATGCTTCTGTGGTACAGGTAAGATTGAATTAAGGAACACAAATACTAGTTCTAATAGCCAAGTTCTATTAGCAGTCTCAGCCCATTTAATCCTAAATAGGATTCAAAGGTTCACTGACTCATTTGAATGTAAACATTCTTGTAGATTCTCTCTCTAGGAACTTGGCAAGTAAACAAAAATTTTCAGAACTCCACTTAGTATTTCCTCCCACTTAATTTGAGTATTTATGACTCTCAACTACTGAATCAAAGGTCTGTCTGGAGCTTCTTCCCCAAGGACTCTAACCACAGGCTTAGGAAAGATTAGGAGGAAAAAGTCACAGAAAAACGGGATTTGTTGACACCTTTAGGAAAGGAACCTAACCTTCTCTGATATTCTTGATTTCTCAGCAGTTTCCTACCAGAGTAGTCATGAAATGATGCTAACTTGTCCAAGCGATCTTGCAGGAGAGGACAGACCAGTAATATTGTCAGTTATTCCTACCGAACAGGTCACATTCCCCTTCTAGGAAGATATGAGTCTATTTTCAAAACTACCTTCCTTCTTCATGTACAAACAGTGAAATGTCACTACTCCGTTCAGTGCTGACAATAAACTGAGAGAACTCAGATTGTCGTTCATTCTTCCATTGATGCAGCATTTTCCATTACCAAGAAATTGCAGACCTTGAGAAACAGTACGTGATTGTTCAAAAAAGTGCTATCTCCAACTAAAGCATAGTCTTCTCTTGTTCCCTTGTTGCTTCTTGACACCAGACTGTGACTTCTCGGCTACTGATGCAAGCTCCACTGCCTGCCTACTAATTGCAAGAGCAAATCTACATGCAGTTTAGAGGCTAGATCCAAGAAACTCTGAAAGACTGGAGTATTTACAGTCTGAAAGACTGACATCCTTGACCTTGCAAGGTAGGTACGTGCTACAGAAATTTCTAATTGAAATGACCTGCAATTAAGACAGCTTTATTGTCTCAATTTCCAGAGAAAAAACTTTAGCCAAAAACATCTTGTCAGACGCGACCTCTCTTTTGCCATGACATCCAGTTCCACCTATTGGCTCCAGGGATGGACCTCCAGCATGACCCCGCTGAAGTTATCAGAGGTTCATCTACATGCAGTATGCTGTATTGGAGCTAGATGCTTGAAACCTATTCGCATAGGCCTTTTTTTCAGTAACATCATCACCCCCAAAAAGAAATTGGTTGCCAAGAATGAAAGCAGTGAAGGATAAGATGCAAATCACACACAAAAGAAAACATGGGCACATGAAAAGCAAGGAAGATAGTGGGAATACTGTTCTGTTACCCATGCTTAGTGCCATCCTTCAATACAGGTTCAATACTGTTGCAATAAAGAGCAAACATACCGAGGAAAAACGTTTTGAAAAAAAGTGAGCAGACAGGAAAGAAAACAGAGGGCATGATTTTTCAACTCCCCAGTGGTTTAAAAATAAGTGTTAGGGTCTGGTGAGAAATTCCTGCCCTAAGTGACAAAACTGCTTTGAAAAATCATATGTAGATTCCTGGGACACCTTGCCCTCACCTCCAAAAAAACCCACCATGGAGTTTTGGGCTAGCAAGACAATTTGACTAATTTGATTTTTATAAAATCATCTAGGACTTTTAAAAGTCCTATACGATGGTAAGACACACTGTTCATATTAAGTTTCTTTATTTCTCCCATTCCTATTCCCATTACTTTTCTTCCTCCTAGAACTGCTGTCCATTATCATTGATGTAGAATGGTGTATTGTTTACCAGTGAGCAAGAAGAGTGGAAGTGACTGAAAAAATGCATCATCATCCACCAGAAGGAAAATGTTTAAAGCAAAAGAAAAAAAATCTCAAATTCTTTTCTCATTCTACAAACACTACAGTCACCCTGAAAAAATAATTTCAAAGCTTTGGCTATCCATCTACTTGACTGAAAAAAAAAAGATTTGAATAAAGCAATTAACAACTAGTAAGAAAGAGAAACTATATAGCAAACTAATGAAAGCCAGAAATATAAAGACTAGAAAATAGTAACGAAGTTTATACTGAAGTTATGCCTCTAATAAGACTTACTAAAATGTCAAGGCCAGCAGCTAAAAAGGCCTGATAAGAAGGCGTCAATCAAAAAATATTTTCACTTAACAATATTTACACTTCTTTCTACCAGTGCAAAAATACCTTTTGAAGGCAATCAAGAGTTTCGGATCATGGAAACAATGCAAGAACTACCTTCAATGCTGAAAAGCATTATAGGAGGATGCTGGAGTCATTTTCACATAATTAGTGGTTTACTTCTGCAGTAAAAGAAAAAAAAAAAATATAATGAGCATTATCTCCTTGAAGTGTATTAAAATAATCAAACATTTTGTTAGTCTCTTGGGAACGGGATGTCATTCCTGTATCCAAATCCAACCTAATGTAATCTAATGTAACCTAAATCTGACCTGAGATGCTGAAAAAAACCATTTGTTCACATTTTTTCATGTGGCTGATCCAAGATTTTCAGAAAATTAACGTGAAAAGCTTTTTCTCTTTGCTGAATTGTTAGCCAAACTCTAAACACACTTCAGTTCCTGTAATCCGTACATACATACAAACCTAATAAAATATAACTGATGCAATTGTTAGCTCTTGCCCATTTTAAATGTTATGTAAAATTTAAGTTACCTTATAATTGATTTGGTAGCATTGAAACTTATACTGATTCTTCATTGTGACCTTCTGACATGAGAGTTCAAGCAACCGGCTTTAGGGAAACAAAAGCATTCCGAAGATTTGGTTTTGAAAGAACTTTATTAAAAATATTAACCATGTAACAGAGCAAAATAATTCACAATAATGCAATAAATATGTGAAAGAAATGGCTATCTTATTTTTATAAACTTAAAGAATCTTAGTACAGAAAATGTTAAAGCTTTAAGAATTTAAGAAACACTAACAGGTCATCAAGTTGTTCTGGCTAAACTATGTACAAGCTTCAGATGTTAGGTGGCCTTGCCCCTGCATGTGGGAGCATGATTGGGCAACGGTTCAATGCCATAGGAACAGCACGTCAGGGAAGAACCCTTCTGTTATTATGTAACCATAAATACTATACTGCATTAACAGAAAAAGAGCATGCAAATGGACGCATTTTGTTATGCCCCCTCTAAGTAGGTCTGACCTAGCCTAAATTTTTAGCAGTCTGCAGTTACCTGATTCAGTCAAACACTGAGCCATGTCTCAGGTCTAGCTGTTGGATCTTTGACCTCACAGTCTGCTCTAGCTGTTAAAGAAGAAATATTCACAGCTTCTACAGTTCTAACCTTTAATCACTGCCTTAGATGTCCAAGGAAGGTCATTCTAGCCTCATTTAGACTAAAAGCTTTGATTTATAAAATGTATCCTCTAAAACATTCTAAGCCTTAATAAAAAACCAAAACGAGCCCATAAGCACTACTAAACCAAACCTGGCTTTCTTTTCTACATTCCTTGCTGACTTCAGTTTAGCACAGTCTTTCTGCACATCAGAGCCTTGGTCCATGATAAGGGCTCTTGCCTACAGCTAAGAGTGCTACACGTTGGGTCACCAAGAGAAGAGTTTTTTCGAGACGATGTCTAGCATGGTTCCAGCATGAATCTGGCTGTAGCTACGCTTCCCTTTAACACGGACCACTTGCCAGAGCACTTCCCGTGAACCCAGCATGCAACGCCTGGGCGGGTGGGAGGATGGTGCAATCTTTCCCTGACACAAAGTCAGATTTCGCCTAGGTATATACATCAAACACATATATATAAATGCATATCTGAAAAAAATACAAATATATATCTATATATGCACACACACACAACAGGTACTACATACCTGGACCCAAGAGTTCTGATAGTTTAAACTTTTATAGTTATAGCTGTCTGCATAAAAAGATACCATATGTTATACAAGAGAGAGATACAATAGTAAATATAGTATGTATATTAAAGAAAAGCTAGCTCACTTCCTCTATGAGAATTGACTGTGTAACTGTCCATTGGGATATTTCTTTAACAGTCTTCTGATACTGCAACTGACCAACGTTAAGCGGCAAGAGCATTGGATTAGACATAACACATAGAGGTTTCCCAACTCTTAAAAAATAATTAAGAAACAAAACGTTATTCTTTGTGCTATAAGTTTAAGCATCTAATATTACATCTACCCACTGCAGTAGTCTCCTCCAAACTGCAACAGATCATATGCATTACTATGCCAAGGTTATTTTACCCCAACTTTATCACTCAGTGATCTTACTTCTATTCTTGCTTTTACTTAAGTGATTAAAGAAGCTTTAAAAAACAATTGCCTATAACTAACTCAGAATTACTTTTGTCAATTCTCTCTTTAGAGCTTTTAGAACTGCACTTTCTCTCTTATATTTTTCTTTGCTTATCCACCCTTTTTCTAGTCCTTATTCCTAAAATTCTTTTTGAGATGGGTAAAAGTTCTTTTCAATAGACGTCTTCTCATTTTTTGGATATAAATTCCAAACAGATTCTACCTTTGGCATAAAACAGCTTCATACCTTCTTTGCTTCTAGGGCCCTCAGGACTCCAGTGCAGCTAACATCACTAAGTAATCCCCTTGATTTTTCAAAGTCTGCCCTTCTAAAATCGAGAATTTCAAACCTGTCTCTGTTTAGTCCTCTATTTTATTTCTATTTATTTAATCTAATTAAAAATGTGATCCAAGATCACAAGCTGACTAATAAAACAGCTCTTCTCAGAATTTTTCACACTACTTACTGAGAGCAAGTCTAAACCAAATCAGTGCTTATTATTTGGTAAGCTTACAGCAGTTGTGTGTAAGAACAACTGGATCGCTATACGTCCTTCCCAAATAATGCTGTTATCTGTATCTAAGAAAGAAATCCACCTGTGACATAATTCCTGATAGTATCTCTCAGTAAGCAATATCCTTACCCAAATCCAACTCTTGTGGTCTATGGTAAGACACCATGAAAACCTCTTATCATTTTCTTTTCTCAAAGCAATGATACACTTGACTCTTTTTATCCACACAATCTCTTCCTGTTACTTTACAGTCCATCACAACATTCACATCCAGTGTCATTCTGTCACATTTATTTCTCATACCTGGACATATTAGCTCTCTACCCCACATTCAGTAGGATCATTATTTCTCCTTGTTTCCCTTACGCCATGTCTGCTTTCACATCCTTCACCCCTAGTTGAGCCCAAATGGTTTCCGATGGTGTGCTAACACAACTGTCTACAGACCTTACTCAGTTCATAATCTGGAATAAAATCCCTTTGCTGATTGCGCCCTCTCTTTTTATCCATCAATATTAGAAACCTTCATCTCCACAAGGAAATACAATGCAATCCTCCCATCTCCCACACATTAACAAGTATTCTTTCTCTGCATTAGAACTGTTAACCTCCCATCAAGCTAAGCTTGCCTAATGCACCGCGAGCTTCACGCTTCCTCTGCACGCTGGTGGACAGGGCTCTCCAACACTACAGAAATTTAACCCTTGACAAAAGTTGCAAACCCCCTGTTATCAGCCATTTATAAACCAGGTGCCTGGGAAACATAACCCAGGGGAACGCGACCACACCGGCCCAGCACACGCAGAAGAGGCGACAACACCCTTCCCCAGCCCTCCCTCCCCACCCGTGCCCACCAGTGGGG
>NW_009197852.1:718-1168 GCF_000690835.1 Fulmarus glacialis | reverse complement strand
CCCCCCCCAAAAAACACCCTGCAGCAGCTTCTCTGTGTCCCACCACAGGA
Source organism: Fulmarus glacialis (assembly GCF_000690835.1). Lineage (NCBI taxonomy): Eukaryota > Metazoa > Chordata > Aves > Procellariiformes > Procellariidae > Fulmarus > Fulmarus glacialis. The sequence goes on along the minus strand of NW_009197852.1, from coordinate 1,118 downwards.
CTCATCAGCCCACCCGTCTTCACAAGCCCAGAGGAGGGCAGGGGCACAGCAGCAGGCAGGAACCCCAATTACAGACTCAAAGGAAGGTGCAGCCCACCCAGCCTCCAGCCAGGGCTGTCCTGGGAAAAGCCTCAGCCCCCGTGGTCCAGGTATGAAACCTATCATGATGAGTAAGTGCCAGCGTGCCCACGGGACACCTCAAGGGGTGCTGGGGATGAATGTCTTGGCATCACGCAAGATGTTTTGGGGAGGAACCAAATCCAGAGGATTGGGGGAGGGACAAGTGGAGGAAAATAGAGGGATAAAAAGGGTCCATCATACAAAAATAGCTTCCTGGTTGGTCTCGCCATGCCCTAGGCGTGACCAGCGCAGTCCATCCTGCCTGCTTATTGAACTCCTT
>NW_009197852.1:360-604 GCF_000690835.1 Fulmarus glacialis | reverse complement strand
GGCAGCCCCCGCCCCTGTGCCGGACAGGCCAGAGGCAAGCGCGCAAGGCTGGGTGTTGCAAGGTCATTTCTGCCTGACGACGTGATATCGGTGCTGCTGTGAAATCACAGGGTCCCCCCGTACCCACTAGCCCTAACCTCACCGTCCCCTTGTCCTCTGGGCTACAGCACTGCAGCCCCTCGCGTCAGCATGTCATCGCTTGTCCCAGTACCCAACTGTTGATGACCTCACAGTTCCCGACACC
>NW_009197852.1:0-288 GCF_000690835.1 Fulmarus glacialis | reverse complement strand
TCAACTCCCCAGTACCCTGCCATGTGAGCACTGCGGAGTTGACAGTTATGCAGCTGCAATTCCAAGCACTGCCACCTCTGACATCACTGCCCCAGGCCCTGCATCAGTATGACATCACACCATCACGCGGACACCACCACTACCACCTGCTCGCTTTATTGGGCTGGTTCTGGCTGCTCTGGACGCCCGGTTCCCAGGGAGAGAGGGGAGCCTGGACGCCTGGGTCCTCAGAGGGTGGGGCCTTGGGGGTGGAGCTTTCTGGGGGAGGGGCCAGCCCAGCAGCCCCTG
>NW_009197851.1:4730-19108 GCF_000690835.1 Fulmarus glacialis | reverse complement strand
GGCTCGGTGGGATCAGCAGTGTGAGAGGGGATTGCCAGAAGTCACCGAGCGCCCCAGCTCATTTATTAAGGGTTATTTATTGTCAGGTGCCATTCCTGTACCCAGCCTCGCTCTGCCTCGCCTTTTACTCAAATCGCTGTAGATCCGCCACGCTGCCGATTGAAGCCTTCTCCAATAAAGTTAATTGACTTAGCATACAAAGCACCTCCGAAGCAGCCTGAAGGAGATTATGTCCCGGGCTGGGGATGAGGAGCTATTGCTCCGCATTAGCGAAGACACGAGGCCGCCCACTGCCATCTGAACGAGGATGAAGTGCCATCTACTCTTCATGATGCTGGGGGCGGGGAAGTGCAGCATGGCCAACAACTCCACACATGTGCACGGGTCTTTATTTTTACCTCCGTCTTATGCAAGAGATGCGCGATTACCAAGGGCAACCCTGCCTCAGACCCGTTTCTCTCACTGGATGTTTCACAAATTATGGTTAAAAACTGTTCATCATTAATTTGATTCTGAGTGTAATATTTAATTAGTGCAGTGCAGATGTCCTTAGCTTGAGCACTTCAAATCCCTGCCTGTATTTCCCTGAAATGAAGACTTAGCCCATTTTTTTTTTTTTTAGGTGCCGTTTTCAGTACAGCATCGTTATTTCTACTTCAGAAGAAAAACCAAGGCTAGCCATTTAACTCAGACATCAGTTAATCTACCTCTTTAAACTCCAAAAAAGTAACAATTCATTGTGCTATTCCAGAACACCGTAAATCTTGGTTATCTGAGAGGCACCCAAGTCGTCTGTGAGTACACAACAAGCTCAGTGAGAAACCTTGGCCTTTCAATGGCTGAATAGCTCTTTAAAGGGAAAACTAGCTCGATCTGTCATGTGCTTTACCAATCTAATCACAAACCTTTTTTGTAGGCGTTAACGTATGTATTTCCTTTACCTTGATATGAAAGGGTCCCAAGTGTGATGAGTACCGTTACAGACAGACGTTTAACAGGACATAGAGCTGAGCATAAAGTTGTCGTGAGGATACTCTCCTTGCCGTAACTTTTCCACTTTCTTCAGGTCTACACCAAGCGAAATACTCTAAAACAGGAGGGTACATGCTGATCCCTAGAGCTCCTTTCCAAGGTTTTTTTCAGCTGTTTACTGAAATGGTAAAGATTTAAAACTTTGTGGTTCTTCTGCTCCTGTGGCTGACCCCCAAATACTTGGTCCCCTGGTTACAAAGGACCCTTTGCTCAAACCTCCAGACAGCCTAAGGCCACGTGGTCAATGCCTTCAACACCCGAGTTTCAGTTCGGGCATTTTGTGCTAGCTGCCCCCGCTTCAGGGAAGGGAGACCTACTTCCAGGCACACGCGCAGAGAGGCAGGACTGAACCAAGAGCAGATACTCCTACATGCAGGAATCTGGTGATTTGTTTTTATGTAACTGTCTGGTGCCTCTGTCTATTTGAAGCATTAGTTGTTTATGCTCTCCTTCAGCAAGCAAGAAGACAGGAGGGTTTCGGGTTTTTTTCAAATTTAAAAACAAACCTGAAGATTTTACAGAAGCCTGCAGAAGTTAAGATTTTGTTCAACTTGCTGTTTTAAAAGTTATGTCTGTCCAAAGCGCCTACAGCAAGGATCCATTTGCCCTTTTTCTTATGGGGAAGAGAAGCCGAGTTGCAGGCCGTAAGACCCTCTGGGAATAGCATTTGAGATGTAGGAGGAGAAAAATTGATTTTTCTCCCTGGTTTCTGTCCACAGAAGTGCTAGGAAGCGAAACAAAAAAGCCTCCTACCAGGTGGAGATAATCCCTGCCACAGACGTTCCCCGCTTCCCACGTGAGCTTCCCTGATGGCTTGCTTCGGCTGCACGCTTTCAGCCGCTCGGGGCTCCTTACGGCTGGGATTGTGCGGCCAAGGCAGCCAACACTGAAGGTTAAGCGAACGCAAGGGTGTATGTTTACCAAACAGATCAGGTTAGGGACATGTCAAGTAGAGTATGTGAAACTAGCCTCAGATCACCCTGTGCTAGCTAGCAAGCCTCTCTAACAAGCACAACCTGACACCCCCCCTCCCCGATATTTAAAGAGAGAAATTAAAACTAACCTAGGTACACCGTGAAAAAACCCAAAGCAACTTCAGACCCAGTTGTGAGCACAAATAACTCAACCTCAATCCCATATACACAGAGGGAGCACTTACCACCTCCATCTTCCTGATGAAACCAGTACCCCAAGCCTACCACCCCAAGTGTCTCATCCAGCTTTTATAATGTAACCACCTCATGGGAAAGAAGGAAGACATGCTTCAAGGGGCAGCAGAGTAATTGGCTTTTATTGGTCCAATTAACATTAATAGGTCCCCTTAAGAAGGTGAAAAATCCCTCTAAAAGGAAGGGTTATGGGGAACCTGGTGAGGAAAGATGCAGTCATGCAGTGGGTCTAGAAAGGGAATTGCTGATAATTGGGCTTGTGTAGTGGTATTCATACCCTGTGGTCTCAGTGGCGAGGCGTATCTTTTTATCATCTCTGAAGGCCAGTGATGAAGGGCTTTGCATCATTTACCCAGCCCTTGTGCCACTGCTTTATTAGTATTCAGTTTTTCTGATGCTTCTCATTGTTGTATTTGTACTAAACCGTCGTCTGCGTTCGGTAAGGTATGCTGTGATGACCTCCTTTTGTTGTAGTATGTTACATGCAATCCAACAGACAGGCCGCTGATGTGGTATCCTGGACCGCAGGCGCTTCACACCTACCCCGTGAAGCCGGGCGGCTTTGCCGGTGGTACGCCTGCCAGCTCCCACCGAGCGCTGCGCCCTGCCTGAGCGGGCTTTGTGCAGGTCCTCGCTGGGAGGCAGTCAGCCTTGCAGTGTGAGCTGCCGGGTAAAGATTGCCTCCCCTTTGGAGACAGAGTTGTAGCTGAGGGACATTCAATCGCCTGGCTACGTTCTCAGAGCACATTTTTCAACATGTCTTAGGAGAACTGGGGTGTAGTGCTGCTTTTCTTTCTACTCTGTGTACTACTGAATATGATTTCCTTGGAGACTAACACTCATTTTCACTCGCCTGCAAAATATGGACACGTTCTCTAAAGCAGCGACCACTTCTCACCCCTCACTGACTGCTAGGCTATGAACACGGTATTATTTGGACTCTCTCTTGAATTCGTTTCTTGCAGGGTTTTAATTTCTGCAGAAGTGGTGGAGATCATCTTCATTAGTAGACTAATGAATGAAGCGCTCCCAGAAAACTCTTAGTATCACATCCCTCAGAGAACTTTGCAGTTTCTGGATCCTGAATGAATTTATGTGGGAGATACACGCCTAGGTGCTCAGCCCTGCCGTGGTATTCCTGGGATTCAAATTTGAGTATCTGGGGAACTTCAAAGCCACACAGGGGAAAGCATTTGGGAAATTAATTTTTTAGGTGACAGCTAAGCAGAGACAGCTTAGTTTTTAGCATACAGTTTTTAGTCAGAGGTTTTAGTATGCCTAACTTTGACCTAATTCCACATTAGGTGAGTGATTTAGTTTGTTGTTTGTTTTTTTTTTTAAGTCTGTAACCACTGCTTACGTTCATTTAGGCTCTATTTTTGTGGTGAGATCAATTACAGTATGGCTTGTATTTGCCCCTGGGGTCCTCCACCTTTGCAGAGGGCTTCCCTGCCACCCTTTTGCAGGACCTCTATCAAATGACAGGGTTCTGCTCGGTTGGGTCACCCTGCCAGCTGCTGTATTTGGGTTCAGGAAGATCACATTCTCTCCAGCTGCACTGTTGTGTTGTGTGTGGTGATAAATGGATGCAACTGTTTGGTTTAACAGATACATTTATTAATCTGGTATCTGGAAACAGCTTCGCACGTCTCTGTAATAGATCTGTGGATAACACTTGCATACTGATTTCAGAGAGACTTGAACTCCCCTTATATCTATGCTGGTGTTCATTATATGCTCTTGTATCTGCTATTAATAGTGTCATAATGACTAGTCTGAATAGATTTTTATCTTGTTCTTGTTTAGCCAGCTGTGAAAGGAAGCTATAGCTAGTTAGGCAAAATGAAATGAGCGTCTGTCAGAGACGGTGCCAGCCAGAAGTCTTTACTCTCATCCCTCCCATCGTCTTATGCAGAAACTTGTCCTCCCACACTCCCTTTTTGTTGCTGCGTGCCTTGGTCCTCCCTGTTACCCATATTTGAGCTCCATTCAGTACAGTAACTGAAGTAAGTAATGTTTATGCCATATTTTGTGTTGTGCTATAAAGCCATTAGCGAATACCTACTCCAACTGTGTTCAAGTTGGGGAGCTCTCAGGGTGGATCTAATTTGCCCTATGATGCCTATGTGCAGAGGACATTGTAATTAAATACTCTTGTACCACTTGCAGCAATTTTGTTATATGCATTTCTTTTCCTAATAAAGGAACCTGGAAAAAGCTTTTTGGGCTAATTGCTTGTTGTTTAATCCACTACCACTCCTAGACGAAGCCTACATTGTAAACAGTCTGCCTCTGAGGTGGTGAAGCCAATGTGTTGGGTTTGAACTGGCAGTGCTATAAGCATGTCTTATTTCGGTTCATTCTTTCAATAATATATATTATATAATTCTTTCAATAATTGTATGTTTCTTTAATCTGTCTGCTTACTAAAAGGTTTAAGTTAATTTGGAACAGAGAGTAGCAAACTTTAAAAAACAAATGAGAAAGGATGAACACAGTGGCTTTCAGTGCAATCCTTTGAAAAGAAAAGAAAATCCTTTCTCTTCTCTGTGGGACTTCAGTCTAGCCACCAGCTCTCCCAAACAGTGACTTTGTCCTATTAACTCTTTACACTCACAGCCACCCGTTCTTCTTCCAGCACTTGACATCCATCTTTCAATCGAAATGGAGTGTCTGAGCGCTTCTAGCCCCGACCACACCAATGCAGCAAGGAGGAAAAGAGTGGTTAGAGAAATCCTTTATGTGAAAAAGAAACAGGAGGAAAAGTGTGTTTTCCTGAACGTGGCTGGCTCCAGGTTTTCAATCAAAATGGTGCTTTGTAGGAGCTGCAAACAGTTCTTCACAAATTGTTCTGTGAAGATGAAAGGGAAAATAGAAATGCCATCTGCCCCTTGGAAAAGCAGAGAGAAAATTCACTGGGGGGCTTGTCCTTTCCTTGACAAAGTTGTTGCAGGTAGAAGGGATCCAATTCTTCTTTGTTGGTAGGAGGCAGCTACTACAGCCATCATGTGTTTCTACATCGACAACCCGGTTTGCTTCCTCGTAGTGTAAGTTGATTTTTGTAGAGAATGAACTCAAGCTCACAGCTGAAATGAGACCCTGTACTGCACCTGGCTTGTAACACAGATGGCATAGCCCTCACTGCATAATGCGTAATTAATAATAACATGTTCTCGTTTTTAGTCACTTGCAACAAAGAACTGCAAGCCCCAGGGTCTGTTTTACACCGAGAAAAGTACCGATTTCGTGGAGCTAGGCGAGGTGTCTGTATGAATATAACTGTTACCGATACGCCTTTAGAAGCCAACAGTAAGAATAACTCAGGAGCTCAATTCTGCCAAAATTTGGGATCTGCAGCTGTAGGGTGGTTCATCCCAAGAAGAATGACTCCCCGAGAGGTGGTTTTTCTTTATCTTTAAATTCTAATAATTGTAGCTAAAAAAAAACCCCCAAAAAAGAAGGGTAAGTGGGTATTAGACTCCTCACATTATTTCATCTCTTCCTTGCTCTTTGCTGCAGTGAAGGTCCTTCTGCTCTGGACTCATTTTAAAAATCTCTGAGTTATTTTAGTTTCCTTAATGCAGAGGTTTACACTTGGAAGCAATTGATCCTGCAGTATGACTATTAATGTCCAATTAAATCTGATATACTGTGAAAATGGTTTCACACTTTGACCAGGGGCATAAAAATGGATCACTTCAACCGTAACGGGGCTGTGACTGAGCAAATGAAATTGGCCCAATGGTGGCAGCATAACATAAGAAATAAAATACAAAAGGCTGAAGGGTTTCCTCTTCAGTACAGTTTTTATGCTGAGTCATCATTGCCAAAGAGATATCCTTGTTCTTTGTGGGTGGGGTTGCCTTTAAAACCAAAGCAGGGCACTTATTTTGCTGTAAAATTGGAAAGAAAAAACATTTTTTTATTTTTTACTGTCAGGCAACCAGGCAAGGTCAGCACTTTGCACAAGATGGATCTTGTCTGATGGCCATCCGGTTAAGAACCTCTGCTAGGACTTCAGAGCGGGAAAGGTAACAGGCATTAGGGATCTTGTGTTAAAAACAGATGTTTTCTTAGATGTGAAAGCAAAACAGAATTTAGTGTCTGAAAGTCATTAGGTGTAGTTACTGCAGATGAATAGAGGCATAATTATACAGCTATAAAATGACTGCCTTTAACAAGTAAGCTCTTTTCTAGCTTAAAAAAAAAATCCCATCCTATCGAATTTTGTGGGGGTTTTGTATGTTCTGATAATTTCCTGATTATACATCATTGCACCTTTTCTAATTTTCCCACCTGGGGCTGGGCCTGCATGTTCTTGCATTTGTCCAAAACCCCATGTGCCCGTGGAGGCCATGCAGTTGAAATAACAAGATACTGAACATTTGCAGTGGTGAGTAGCGTTACCACTGCTTGCGAAGCACTTTCCTTCTCATGCGAAAAGCAGGAAAAAAAAAAACTTCATCAAGTTTGTCAAATACAACGATTGACAGGTGGGGGCTTGCAAGACCTGGGAGCAGTCTGAAGAAAGAGAAATATTCAGCACAGAGAGAGTTAAACATCAATGGTTTGAAAGGGTTTCAGCAAAAGCATCTTCTCCTTTTCGTTGACTCTGTGAGGGGATGTGTATCCATCCTTCTTATCTTAGTGAAGCAGCTGGGCTACTGCTACCATAAATCAGGACTAAGAGGCGGTGATGGGGAAGGCTTATGGCGGTGCGGCAGCGGTGCCTGGCGAGTCGGGGAGCAGACCAGGTTAAAATGAAGCGCTCAGAGCTCCTGCGGGAGGGAGAGATGGGGGACACGAAGCCCACAGCGCGGTGGCGCCTGGAGGGAAGGGGCAGTGCCGATACCTGCCGGGCAAATCCTTCTCCAGGGGGTGGGAACCCCCCCGGCTCAGCATGGATCAGGTGGGAGGTAAGTGTGGGGCTCGGGTCGGGGTGGGAGCGCTGGCATCGGGTTGTTATATGACGCCCTGGACCCCGCAGCCCCTGAAAGCCACTGGTGCCAGGGTGGGTTGAAGCCACAGGGAGCCGCTTGCACACAACAGCCTCTCAAATGTGAGTCTTACGATGCCATTCTCAGCAGCCTGGCCTTGCCCAGACCTGATTGCAATGTCACCGAAGCCTCTGCAGAGTCTCTGGACTTTCTGCTCGCTGGCACGGAGAACGCAACTCGGGACTCGCTGATAGTTGTTGCAATGCAGAGTTTGCTAGCGCACAGTAATGTGGCATCTTCCAGTGCAGTCATTACGGGTGGGATTTTTGGGCGTTCCTCTTGATCACTTTTTTGGTCTTGGTCACCTGGCTTTGGCACACGGGTGACGGTGCAAGCGAGACAGCCAAAACTGCCATAGGAACCAGGTTGCTTACATATGCATTGCACAGCCTGGTTTGGCTCCCTCACTGCCCGGTTCACCAGTGTAGCCCTACCGATACCACTGGGCTTCCTCTTGCTTTAGAGCAGCCCCAACGATGCAAGGTCTGAAACATGCAAAGTGTTTCCGAATGAGTCGCCACAGAAGAAAAGGGTGGGGGCAAGCAACTGAGACTTCCCCCCAAGACTACAAAGGTGGTTTCAGGCCAGTGGTCTGCTTCCCACCCCTGCGTGGGGCAATGCCGCAAGCTCCCCCCATTCCTGTGTTTGTGGTGGACTGACGGTCATTGCCCGGCTGGGGTCTCCAAGGAGCTCTCGGTTTCGGGGACCGCTGGTATACTGTGCCTTGGGTCCCCGGTGCCGGCCACGAGGGCGACGGCCTGCGGACAACCAGGGGACCAGAGGACTTGCACTTCCCTCCTCTATCCCTCCTGCAGAGAGATCTCACTTCAGGGTGCCGCCCCTCCGTCAGCAGCTGCTTCTTGAGAAACATCATTACGTTTCCCCTCTCTCTCAGTCTTGGAGACATTCAAAACAGCACAACATTTACCTGGAACACAGATGTACCCACAGCAGAGGGCACAGGAGTGTTTTTGCTAACTAATGATGAAAACGTGTGCTAACATCTCTGCTTGCTGTGGGACTAGCTGCTTGCTTTTAGATGCCTGTTCAGAAGTTGGTGGGCAGCCAAGCGAGTATCATTTCCTCCTCTTAAATAAGACAAAAGCATTCAGTAGTAACTGAATCGATCTATGGCTTGCGTTTTCCCTTGGACTTGCCATTGGCTTGCAGGGATTTACGTACCCATCAGTGCTTTCAGGCCCTGCAGATCCCCGGTGCGTTACAGGAGAACTTTTTTGTCAAAACGTCTGGCAATCATCCCTGTCCGAGCAATGGCATCGCACAGGCTGAATGGGGGGGGTCTCAAACAGAACAGCAAAATTTCCTACATCCCTAAGCTTGTCAGCCAGAAAATCAAATGTCAGGTCATTTGCATGTCATTATTGCTTACCTATTTTATCTACTTAGCCTAATTAGCTAACTAGGCTCATTTAATCCTCAGCATTCACTAATCCCAATTAGAGATGGGCCTGATCCAGGACCTGGGTCCCAATTAGGAGATAACAAGCTCTTATCAGCCTACTGCCTCCAGCCGTCTCTGCAGGTGATCATGGTATGTGGGAGCACAGGAGCCCCTGCAAAACAGCAACGAAACACCAGACCCATACCACCTCTGCCCTCAAGCTCTCCAGACAGCTGAGAAGCGGATCAGGACCTAAATGGGTCATTTGCTTTGCAATGGTCTGCATATACCTCGTGTGCCACATCCCCCCAAATGAGGGGGAGTTGGTTTTTGCACCCATCTGTATCAGTTGCATCAAACCCCCTGTAGTCGCCAGAGGAGCCACCGGGTGTTAAAGCTCTTGTGTCTCGTCATCCTTTCCAGCTGCTTCTTGTTCCCTTGGCTCATTCTAAGCACGGTGTGGTGACAAACCCACATACATACACGCTGCAGTCACTATTCACAAGTACCTGTACCAAAAATTATGCACAGATGAAGAAGTGTGCTTGTTCTGCGACAGCCGCTGTCACCCAGACAGGCCTTCGGACCTGTTTCTGACTTGGCCATTGAAATGGGACTGCTCGTATCTGCTCTGCTCCTGCGTCCGCAAGAGAGGGACAGTGGCGTATAGGGAGCCTGCAGGTGCTTTGGCACATCCTCAGGAAAACCAGACCCAAGAGTCCAGCATTGCTTGCACCAAAGCTGCAGAGCTGAAGGACAAGGTATCAGCAGTCTCCTCCAGATCGCGCACCATCGGCATGGTTTCTCTCAGGACAGGGTCGCACTAAGAAACCTGATCAGCGCTTGCCTCTGGTATTGTTTTCAAAGACCCATGTCTTCCACCCAGGACTGTACCTGGCCTCCATCTCCCCATGTAGTAGGGAAGGGTTTTACCTTCTGCAGTGCTGGTGCCATTGGCGAGACATGATGCTTTCCCCCACGGGGAGGCAAAGGGCTTCTGGTAAATTGTGCAGGCAGGAGGCTCCGCATGGGGCTCCTACAGACTTTCCTAACCCCGCTCTTCTTTCCCCAGCCAGGGATCTCTGAACCCGCCAAGAAGTGGTTGCTCAAGTTGCCAGCTCCTCTCACTGGAAGCTAATAGCTAGCACACTGAACAAAGAAAATCCAATTTGTCATCAAAAAGCAAACAGCCCAATTCTGGTCTCTCATCTTTTTTTCCTGCTGGTGCAGTACATCAGGCTTTTCGCTGATTTATACCTTGGAGGCAAGAAGAGTTTCAGAGGCAAGGTTATTCTCCTGTCAGGTGTGGACATTGGCGATGTGTCCTCACTGTAACACGGGAGGGAAAGGTTTATGAAGTGGGGACATTCACAAAGGGAGCGTTCACGTCCGTACAGCGATGCTGCGGTCAGCAGTGGGCAGCGGTGGGCTGAGGACCCGGCTGCCCCGGGAATGAGGCTCTTTCTGGCAAACCCCCAGACATAAAAGCCTGATGCCGCCTTATGATTTTTAATTTTCTTTTCTTCAAAACTACTGTAGTTTCCTTTGCTGTAGCAGAGCTTAAAGGGGATATTAACTCGGGAGCTGGTCCGCTGCTCGCTGAATTTGGCGGTGCCTTTTCTGCCAGCTTTAATGGGTGCTGGAGCCAGCTGTCTATCAAAGATGACTTTGATTTTCTGTGCTTATGTGAGCCTTTCCTCCCATTTCTCTTCGGGGAATAGTTTCGGGAGGCTTCAGAGCTCAGATGAAATATTTCCTGTAGCTGGTCCTCAGCTTCTTTTTCTCCTTGCATCATGACTGCTCCTCTCTTTTACAGTCAGCAGCTGTAATCACCACTGGCCTCCTCCTGCTGTACATCCCACTGTGCTACGAGGACTTCCATTTCCACGTGGCTCACATGTACGCTCGCTTGGGGTACCCCAATGCCCAGCACATCGTGGGACAGAGGTATTTGCAAGGTAATGTTTCTCCAAGCCATGGCTAACTTGCTGCCAGAGTACGTATGGGTATAAGCCAGAAACACAAACGTGGCTCTACGCTATGTGGTACACCACCACACTGATGGATTTTGGACACCCTATTTTATACCCTAACTATTACTTTGCTACCTTGTCTCACACCCAGGAGCTGGAGTGGAAAAAAATGAGGACATGGCCATGCACTGGTTCAGGTGAGGTGCAAAAAAACCCAACTCTTTTTGGTATTTGCCCTCTGCTGGGGAAAGGCTACTGTGGCGTGGGAGGAGCCGGCAGTGTTTTGCAGGGAGAGCTGCACTGAGCCGTCCTGCACCAGTGGGAGGGAGGTGCACGGGGCGGCAGCGGGGAGACCAGGACCTCCCAACTTCTTGCTGTTGGTCGGATGCTTCGCTCCACTTTCCCCATTGCTATTGCTGTTTTTTAAATCAGTGGGAGGCAAGTAAGTATCTCGACAGTGAGAGTGCAGAGGGATGCCGGTGCTGCTGTACAGCCTTTTGGGGAGGGTCGAGCTGCAGGTGGGCAGCAGGAAAAATGCACAGGCACAGGAAGGCAGAGGGCCAGGAGCTGCAGAGGCAATGGAAAATCAAGTTACAGCAGCATATTAATTTCCTGCTCTCAGCATACGCTCCCAAGAGGTTTCTGCCACGTAAGCGAGGCAGCCATGCCCGGCGTGCGTATTTGCTGTGGTACCCACCGTGGTTACACCCACAGTGGAAGCCTGGGATGCATCCCCCGAAATCCTCCCGCTCCTGCTGAGAAACAGGAAGGATGAGGGACAGGGAAGGTTACTGTGCTACCCAAAAAGCAGGGGGAGAGGGGGGGCACGTTGGATCTTTCCTCCGTGTTTGCTCAAGGCAAGAATAGCATCAAGCTGCAGGATTTTTAGGGCTGAAATAACTGTGCCTGTGACAGCAGGGGTTGTGAACCAAGAAGGCATCTTTAAGGACATCCGTACTTAGAGAAACACTGAAGCCTTGGTGCCTTTCTGAATAAGGATGTTTCCCAAATAGGGACCTGAAAATTTTAAAGGGGTCACATTTCAGGACACTGATTTATACATACCTTTCTCCTTCTTTGCTCTTACCTCGCTTTAAAACATTCAAACTCAGGTTTTCTTCTTCTGTACTTTCTCCCTTCCTTTGCCTCTCTCTTCCCGCTGTAGGCAGGCTGCGGGCCAGGGCCATCCCCACTCCTCCTTCAACCTGGCGGTGGGGGCACTCAGAAACATGACCGTGGCACTCAAAGAAGGGTAACCTGAGCTATTCCTCTTCCTTTCCCTTACGGCTGCATTCCCAGCTCCTCCTGGGGAGGGAGGGAAGCCGGTGATGTAGATACTCCATGCATGCGGCTACTCCAGTATTTCTAATGCCCTCTCCTTGTATTGTCAGTAATGCAGCCCTGCACTACTACTTACCTGCGGCAAGAAAACTGAAAAACCCAGTTAGCCCAACAAGATTTTAAAAATCAGGTGACACAGTACCTAAAATGCCTGTGGTCTGATTACATATGTATTTCCACCAGTGATTTCCCAGTCAAGACAAGGGACATACCCATACTGGTATAGAAAGAGTTATTGAAGCGACATGCAATTTTTCTGCTAGAAAGAGCCGTCTGTCTTTCTGGGGGAGCCCCCTTTTCACTCTCCTTCCCATCCAGCGAGGTCAATCAGAAGTTTCCTGTTGACCGCCCGGAGGTTGGGTTGAAACGGTCCGGGGCACGTTTCTCTCCCCAACGTGCCTGCGCACACTGCACACCAGCGTTCCCAGCAAGGCCCACAGCCAAATAAAACTTTCCTCGTGCTTTGTACATTCGCTGTGGTGACTCGTCCTGGGGCTGAGTGAAGCTAAAACAACCGATGAGTTCCCATCACGGTGAAACCCAGTCTTTTTTTTTTTTTTTTTTGGTATTGTTTTGTTTTGAGTTTTTTACATTTACTCCAAGACTGAAAATTAAAATTGAGGTTGGAGAGAGCAGTCATAAGCTATCTGAAACTAAAAAAACAGTGTTTGGGCAAACCCTGTGAGTTGAAGCCAGCACGTTTTGTTTCAATCTCCACTGCATGTCGAGTGATCAGGCAGACTCACGTGTTGAGTGGTAAAGGGAGTGTGTAATCCAAGAGCTCCAAATCCATCTTCTGTTCAACTAAGAAGAGAAAATCACCAAACCCGAAACATACAGGCTCAGACCACAGGGAAAAGCAGAAAGAAAATCAGATCATTTTCTGAATAGCAGAGAGTTAACTTTAGAGATGCTTTCAGATCCAGTAGCTGTGGTCCTCTTATAAAAGCCTGGGTAAATAAAATTTAGCTAGGAATGAATCAAACCTCTTCCTAGTTTTTCTTGATGAAGGTTTCATGTCCTTCAGGGAAGTGGAGAAACTCCTCGGTGTGGCAGCAGCCCATGGGCTCCGAGAAGCTCAGCAACTTTTGGAAAACATCCTCAAGAGCAGAAATCTTCCTTGAGTGACCGCTGCAACACTTATGCTCGTCCAGCCTTGCTACCTTCTGCGCTTAGCACTCCTGCTTTCTCCTTGCTGACTGTCTAGTCTTTAAGCATTTGAATCATTCATCGGACATTACATCTGCTTTGCACTGGATCTCCACGGTCAGATCTATGGCAGTGATATGTTGCTGCTCCTTCTCCTTTTGCTTCCTGACTCACCACTTCTGAACAGCGCTGGAAAGGTGGGGTGGAGGAGACAAATAGCCTTCAGGGTTACGCTGACAATGGGCATATGAACGTTATTGAAAAAGCACCGCTAGTGTTGCATCAACTGATCTGCGAACACTAAGCTAGATCCAAACATTGATCTGGGCTTGATGCGGTGTTGCTTGTGCATTTGTGCTGCGTGTATTTCATGCTCTGCTTATGCATTCCAATAAATTACCACGACTGAGGCTTTATCACTGTAAATCAGCACGATATGCATGCATGATGTCATTTGTAATAGAAATGATAGTGATTTAATACAAAATATAAGTAATGCCTTCACTTAATAGCTATTGTTCCTTATCAATGTTAACATTGCCATGCCAGTTTTGGGGAAAAGTAATTCAATATAATGGAAACTGCCTTCATTTTCAGGGTGGTCTCGGTTTAAAACCAGTAGGAGCAATTGCATTTCACGGGAGGTGCACACACTAAACAAAGATCTGCAGTGTTTTGCTAGCAATAAAATTGTTTCCCAGGGCTGCCTTTGTTGGTGTGCAATTCTTCTTTTTTTCCTATCAAGATTATCCAGCTCACTTGTTGCATTACACGAGGTCCTGCGCTCCCCCCAGGTGCCTGAGGCCACGCTGGTGAGCCCAAGCCCCAGGGGCTGCCGCCAGAGGAGCAAATGGGACAGCAAGCCTGTGGCAGAGACCAGGGTTTGGATTCTGAGAATTGCTTTTGTGCCATGACTCGGTAGGCAAAGGCACGCAGGATTTTGCCCAGGCTCCCGTTTCCCCGTCCCCTCTCAGGTGTGAGCCTCAGTATCTTTCCAGGGCGATGCCGGCAATACCTGGGGGGCATCCCGCAGGCACTACGTGCTGGCACCCAGCGCAGGGGGAGCTGGTGGCCACGCGTTAAACGAGGGATGGCTGGGCTTCGCCTCTGCTCCTCCTGGCTGTCCCCAGGCTGGGCTCCTCAGGGCCAGCTCTGCATCTTGCTCCCAGGAGGAGAGGACAGAGCGGAGGAGACCTGGGTCCTGGCCGTCCTTCTGCCTCCCCCAGCTCATCCCTGGCAGCCCCTGCTGCAGACCAACAGCCTCTGTTTGCAGTGCAGTCGCCTGCTCCACCCGCCCGCTTTTCTCCTTTCTCTT
>NW_009197851.1:0-4719 GCF_000690835.1 Fulmarus glacialis | reverse complement strand
CGCATCCCTTTATTAAAGCTGGTACCACAAAACCCGCAGCAGAGCAGAGCAGAGCACCAGGCGAGTTCCTCTCTTCCCTCCCCCAACGCAAGACAGCGTTTGCCAGCTCAAAAAGGAGCTTCTTTCCACGGCCTCTGCAGTGGCTGTGGACTGGGGCCCCAAGCCAGGACCCTTCGAAGGCAGGGGAATATTTCCCTTGACATGAGGCTAGCACTGCATCATGTCTCATACCTACTTTTTTTCCTCATACAGTAAACACACATGAGCTGTAGCTCCTGATTTGGAAACTAGACCTATGCTATATGTCTCATATATAAGGAGACGCACCAGTTAAGTGCAGCAGGCATCCTTTTCAGGCCTGTGGTACTTTTTGTGTCTGCGAGCAGGAAAACCTTGTATTTGTCTTTGCAAATGAGCATCCACCAGGCAAATGGCGTGAGGGGCTGTGTCAAAAGCCCTCCAAAACCCGGACCCGCGGTGTCTGTTGCCTCTCTTCTACCCCCGAAGTCATCCTCCTTGTTTTCTCCATCCTCCCTAACCACAGCAGCCAATGTCAGAGGGGCATTCAAGCATGGCTGGGGAGAGCCATGCCCTGCTGTATGCCTCCGCCAGCTGGTGACAGCCAAATTCACGCCCCTTTCCTATTGCCACCGGGCCTGGGATGATGCTGTTAGCTGCCCAGCTTTGGCGTACGGCCGAGCACCAGGCGTACTAGCCTGGGTGTTTGAATAGCAAATATGCCGAGGGCCTGGTGGGCAGGGTCATTGCATTTCACAGGACTTAAGACATCACCTTCTTCTGCCCTCCAGTCAATGCGAGCGAGCAGGTTTTTGTGCGCTGATCAATTTTCCCACCTGAACCATGTGAGTGCCCAGCACTAAAATGGGCATTAACACCAACCGTGAGACTCTGCAGCTACCGGGTGACAAGTCAGCCTCGAGGTTCACGCTGCCTTTGCTTCGGTGGCAAGGTGTCATATTAGCACATTACTCATTTGCTGGTTATTTGGTTCACTTTCTCAAAAAAGCTGTTTTGGAATATGACATTTTTCCTTTATCTCAGCTGTAGTTTCTTTACTGGTACACATGGTCTCGTACAATGGGCGAGTGACTTATCATCCAATGCTTTCCGGTGGCCTCTTTTTTAATAAGGAGTAGTAAGAGCTGGAAAATAAATCATGAGCAACCTTGCATACATTTCAACAGAAAAAAATAACTACAGATTTAATAAAGTCAGTTATCAACAGCAGCGGGAAAAGGCTATTGCAACTCAATGCGGTGCCGAGATTTCACCAAGAAAAGATGTTCACCAGTTTCATGCAATTTGCAGAACTAGCACTTGCATTTCTACCCTCGCACCACCTCCCCTGAGACACGAATGTCTCCCACCCTAATTGCTGTCCGTATGATTTCCCCCTGGATTTTCTTTCAGTCCAATCCCACAAAACACGGTTTAGCAGTCAATGGCCGAGGGTGCGCACATTCACATTCCTCCTACCTTTTTCCCTTCTTCTCCACCAACCTGCCTCGTCGCGGCTGCGCTGGTTCCCTGTGGGTGCGGGCTCCCTGGCCCCTCACTCCGGGAATGGCCCCCGGTCACGGGCGCTTGTCCCGCGTGGTGCCGGCTGGACCTCCCTGGCAGCTGCCAGCCCTCTCCTCCTTGGTACTGCCTCTATGCAGGCAATTAGAAGGATTTTCTTTCCCAAAACACAGCTCTAATTATAATCTAATTCAGCTTATTTGAAGTACATTTTGGTAGCATTTCCATTATGCAAATATCAATTTATTATCCTCACATTATGTTTTGACTACAGTTGTGTTGCTAATTAGAGGCAATTTAACTGCTTTAAAAAACCCCATCCTTTCCTCTCCATGCACCCTTACTTCCTCGCAAACCACACAGAACAGACATTTAACATGGAGTCAGTGATGAAAACCTGCAGTTATCAGCTCCTTTTTCATCGCTCTAATTGACTTTCATTATGTTAGAAGCCACTTAGAAAGTACGGATTTTTCTGATTTACTTGGGTTTGGGGATGGAGGCACAAAAGAGAGGAGGGTGACTTACTCCAACTGCATTTCTAACATTTTGCTGCCCAAACCTTCGGGTGGGTTTGGTGTGGCTGCCTGCTCCCAGTAACCGGACACGCTGTTGCCTTTGACTGTGGGGGTGAAATTATAATGATGATGATGCTGGTCTGGAAAAGATGGTACCTTTCAGGGATAAGAGGGAGGAAAGCTGACCCCGGGGGTCTGGGATAAAAACCTCCTAAAAAGGGCTGTGGCGAAGAGGTTTGTGTGCCCCACCAGCAGAGGCACTGGGAAACTGGGGCAGAACCCCAGGAAAGCAGCAATTCCCGTCTGCCCTGGCGGAGCGCAGGGGGGGGACTGTAGGTTTTGGTCGTGGGCACCGCCCAGCTCGGTGTGGGCCTTATAAGATGGGCAATGGAGATTTTTTTGGGGGGGGAAACGAGGCAACCGTGGGGAGGTGTGTGGGAATAGGCACTAGGCAGTGGGAGTTTATAGAGGGCTGAGCGCCTGCCAATCTGTCACCGACCTTAAAAAAACTCCACAGGGTTATTCCTCCCAACGCCTGTTACAACGACCATGACTTCTGACCGCTTTTCTTCTGCAAACTTTTCTGTTGGGTGTGTCAGATGTGTCTGCTACCACGGCTCAGAGCAGGAAGGGATCCCACGTGCTACGTGGGCAGCACGAGGGTTTCTGCCTCCCAAAGCATCTCCAGGGGCATCCCCGTTTGATGGGGCTGGCATGTTTTCTGACCGTAGAAATGTTGTTTTACCAAACGTTTTGAGGAGCTCTCAGAGCTTCCCAGAAAGATGACTTTTGGCGGAGGGAAGGGAGCGTTATTGCCCGTAATAAAAGCCCATCAAAACGATCAAACCCATAGATGGCTAAAGAAGCTGTGCAGCTCTGGCTTTGAAGCGTGTGCTTCAGCAGCAGCTGAACATTAGGGGTCCCCAGTGGACTTTCAAAAGCTTTTTTGGGGGCGGGAAGAAAGAAAAAAAAAAGGCGACTGAAGCCTTCCTGAATTTCTCTACAATGTAAATCCCAATACCCCACCCACCTACCAGGCGAGCTCTGTTGATACCAGGGGCGAAACAACAACGTTAATGCTCTGACGTAAAGCGAAGACAGCAGCCGCCGCGCTGTGCCTACAGAAACCTGGGGCTCTCGGGGAGCGCCTTTTCTTCCTGCCCAAAGTCAAGCTTCAGAGCTTTCTGCCCCGGTTTGTTCTTAACTGCAAGTGCTATTGCAGCGCGAAGGGGTTTTTTTTGTTTTGCTGCTTGTTTCCCCGCCTTTTAATTTATTTTCCTCAGGAGACATTATCTTTCATTCACAGGGCGAATTCAGTGTTCCTGTAACGGAGACTTAATGGCCATGGGCAGGCACAGGGGAAGCTCTGCCACGGCACTGCCACGCTGCACCAAACCTCCTCTGGCCGGGCTTTAGGCGAGCCGGCGGCAAGATTAGGCAGCTCGTTTGCACTTGTCGCATCCATCAGATGTCTTAAGTGCATGGGACACCCTGGCCGTCCCCCCGTCCCCCCGTCCCGCGAAACGCCACGGGTCCTTCATCGGTGCTGCGATGGGAGCACAGCTCGACTTCCGGGTCGCGGCCACGTGAAGGAGGGGTGGGCACAAGGAGAGGCCAAGCGTTGGCGTCCATGTCTGGACGGCAGCTAGCGAGGCTTTTCCCAGCCCAGTTCAGCACTGGTGGTACTGGGGACGGTGCCCCCTCTTTCCTTATCACTCCAGTGAGTAATTAGTGAGTGCACCGGGCCAACGCATTGCCAAGCCCCAGAAGATCTCGCCGCTCTCCGAGCGGGCAGGGGTGGGAAGAGGTGGGCTTTGGCCGACAGGAGGGAGGTGCAGACCCAAGCAGGGCTGACGCAAGCGCCGGGCAATGGCAAAGCACCGCATGCAGATCCCCCGAGATCAGCATTTTGTGGAGGGCGCAGGGCCTGCAAAAGGCCTTTGCGTCTTGGGAGCCCTGCTTAAAGCCCCTGGGTATGGCGTTGGTGTAACTCTGGCCGCTGGGAGGGGAGGAGATTTTACCTACAGCGCAGACAACTTCAGGAAAGCCATTTTGTTATGTATCCCACTACTGAATAGTAGTACTTTAAATTAAGGAGCTCCCCAGAAAGGGAAGACGCGGTGGATTTGTCTTCCTGAGGCCAAAATGAATGTTTTGCTACAGAAGTCCAACAAGAGCCTGACAGCACTTTAAAGGGCTGTCATTTCAGCGTCCCGCGGCTGACAGCTCTGTAGTTCAGCTCTCGGACATTATCGCCTAAGATAACCCGCAATCGCTTCCCCTCGTAGATTAAAAAGGGACAAATACCCTAATATTGTATCTTTGGTGCATTAAGAATTTCTTAATGCAAGACAGATGCAAGACGAGCATTGCATTTCTGCTTGGTCAGTGTTCTGCACGGGGCGCTTTCTGGCAGCTGCTCCCAGCAGGATTTAGGACCTTTTGCAGACACCGTCTCTGCCAGGCAGTGGATACTGCCGGAACAGGGCTTAGCAACCCCCCTTTCCATTCGCAAACCCGTTTTTTAATGGTGAAAGTGGCAAAGCCCTGAAACTTCTGAAGGTTATCCAAAGGCTGGATGGGACGGCATTAATTAAAGGTGGATATCAGCCCTCGCGGCCTCCCTCGGCACGAGGCCGAGCGGTGCCGTGCTGCAGGGGAC
>NW_009197850.1:878-1141 GCF_000690835.1 Fulmarus glacialis | reverse complement strand
CTCCCTGGGGCCTGGGTTAAAAATGTGAAGAGAAAACTTCATACCCTGGTACAGCCGTCAGATTATTATCCATTATTGCTTTTTCATGTAGGCAGCAACAAAGTTGCAATAAGTCCAAAGTCAGTCAAAAGAGATTTCAGGGCCTTGGGATGACTGGTTAAGGGATCAGGAGCACAAGTGGTTTTTTCCTCTATTCTTCCAGTTGCAGGGAATGGTGTTGGAAGAAACAGGAAGACTCAGCTGATCAATACCTGGCCCTGCGA
>NW_009197850.1:0-572 GCF_000690835.1 Fulmarus glacialis | reverse complement strand
GCAGCACAGTAGCCATCTCGGTGGGGGTCGGGAATAGCCATCAATGCGGCAGCAATGACGCAAGGGTTGTCAATGCGTTAGAAACCACAGAAGAACCTGAGAGCAGTCACATAGGAATTAGGGCTTCTCCCTCAAAAAAGGTGGCAGGATCAATAGCCCAAGTGAAGTACATCTACAGCAATGCATGCAGCAACAAACAGGAGGAGTTGGAAGCCACTGTGCACCTGGAAAACTATGATATAGTCATGGAAACATGGTTGGATGATTCACTCAACTGTAGTGCTACAATGGATGGCTATAAACTCTTCAGAAGGGGTAGGCAAGGAAGGAGAGGCAGTGGGGTAGCCCTGCGTGTTAAGGAGTGTTTTGACTGTCTAGAGTTTGACGATGGTGATGGAAATGTCGAGTGTTTATGGGTAAGGCTCAGGGGAACAGGCCAACAAGACAGCTATCATGGTGCAGTCTGTTACAGACCGCCCAACAAGGATGAAATGGCAGAGGAAATACTCCCTAAGCATCTGGGAGAAGTCTCACAATCGCTTCTTCTCATGGGGGACTTCAACTTACCAGCT
>NW_009197849.1:62695-75146 GCF_000690835.1 Fulmarus glacialis | reverse complement strand
CCATTTGCCATGGACTGATCCAGACTGCAGCACAGAAAAGAGTAGCGGTGCCCTGGCCATCTGCCAGCCCAGGTGCATCGCCATTGCTGTTACCAAAATGTTCCCAGGCACGCAGAGTAAGATGATAAGCAGTACCGCAGTACAGCAAGCAGCAAAAGCAAAAAGCGGCCACTAATGAGCACTAGACTAATATACAGCAAGGCAAGTAAGCCCCATGGCAAGCACAGGAGCCTGCCAATTAATAGCTAAACAGCAATAACAGCTATAAATTCGATCTAGCACATTCCAATCAAACCTGTCGTTATCTCAAACCCTTCGAGCCCCACATTGGGCACCAAAAAGACTGTAATTTGGAATACGCATCCTCCAAAACCTCACAAAACCTAAGAAAGTTTGTGTTTCCTTTTTGCTAGGTGGTGGAGACATGGCTGTTATTTTGTTGATCGCATCCATTGGGCTCTGACAACATCCATCTTGCCATTTTATTCCTAAAAACTGGATCTCCTATGCAGGTCTTCTGTGCTGCCGTACTGGAACAGGGTGAGGCTCCGGAACACCTGCAATACATTGATGACATCATCGTGTAAGGCAACACAGCAGAAGAAGTTTTTGAGAAAGGGAAGAGAATAGTCCAAATCCTTCTGAAAGCCAGTGTTGCCATAAAATAAAGTAAGGTCAAGGGGCCTGGACCTGGGGTGCGACCTTTGTTGGGGTGCCACCTGGCATTTACATTAGCTGTGTGTTGAGTGAAGCCTCGTGGGACTGAAATGAACTCGGAATCTTCTTTCCTTTCTTTTGCAAGTCTATCCACAGGGAAGCCTTGGATAGCATTTGGCACTGTCTCACTTTTCATGTCTTTATCAAACTCTGGCCACATAGAGGCTCTAGGGAAACTAGATGCTGGGACAAGGAGTGGGTTGGAATCTTTCCGCTCGCCAGATACTCTGTGACTAAGTGCATTTCTTTCATCATAACCTCTTCCACCTTGCTGATTGAGAAACTGGGTAATGATGATACACAGATCCTTCTTCAGAAAATTCTATGGACCTGTTGACTTGTTAGGAGCATCTGTGTGGCTAAATGAGATGTACTGCTTTTAAAAGTCTGATGTTTAGTTGCACTGGTCCCTACACAAGTTCAGGGAAAATGAATGGGCATAAAAGTATGTCCACCACCAAATAGCCTGAGGTGCAGTACAGAAAGTTGTATTTAGAACATACTATTATAGACATGTTGTCAGGGAGTATTCCTCTTGCACGATGTTCTGAAAACATCTCTGTTTGCCTCAAGGGAATACCCGTCTGCCCTTCTTATGATCCATGGGAAAAAAAGCCCTTGTGGTAAAGGCAAATGAAGAGTTTCCAATGTCTAATATTCATCCTGTTTTTGTTCCTAGCACAGCAACTCAAGTGATGTGTTCGTGAGAATCATACTGGTGCACAATAGAGAGGGAAGAAGGAGAGTTTTCAACTTTTAAGGTCCTATGATTACAGAAAAACTTAACTTTAAGGGCATTCTTATCATCCTAAATGTTTCTGTTTTGCAATTAATATGCCTTTTTGAAATGTTTACCAGGTTTTATAGTTTATATGTGGTAGCTGCAATACGGCTTAAATCCCATCGCCAGTGCCTCTTTCCAAATACTCTGCCCATTCAGCAGGGCATTATTCTTTGAAGGAACTGTCCACCCACAGAATCTAATGACACAGGATGCTTTCAGGAGTTACCCTCTGGAATAAGTCGTATGTGCTGGTACTGCTCATGCACCAGTCCTTCTTATTGAGTATTTCTTTATGTAATCTCAGTGAAATATGTAGATACATCCTACACTGGTGCCAGTAGTTTCGGGCTCTTCACGAGGTGTCAGTTTAATCCCTAGGGCCTCAGTTTTAAGCTCTTCTTCACATCATGAAGGATTGGAAAACCTTTTTTATTGAATAAAAGGCAAAATTATCAACTAATCATGTAAATTGAGGATCTGATGCCTTAAAAAAAGGGGGGGTGTCAGCCATTCCCGGAAGAGACTGTGTCTCAGTAAGTACAGCCTGCAACAAAGGAGTTTTTGCTTGAAAGCTGAGCTTATATTTACTGGTTTTACCTTTGTCTTTCTTATTTTTATTGAGTTCTCTGTATAATACAAACTTCTCTTCTGCTGCTGCTTACAAATCTTAAGATACTTTCAAAAGTGTTCTCCTGTATTTATGTTTCTGGAGAAGTGGTTAATCCTTTCTGCCATATTAATTCCTTCCCAGCACCTGCTATTTTGGGCCAGATTGTCTGAAGTGGAGTAAACTTCTAAATTTCGCTTTTGGTTTGCACTTTTACTTCAGTACTTCTTCACATCATTAATTCAGTCCTGTGGCATAAGCCCTTTTGGAAAACATTCTTCCCCCAGGACCATGTTCTGTCTTCTTTGCTCAAGCTGTGCTTTCTTTGTCGGTGTAGAGCTCTGTGCTGAGAAACTAAGGTTTTCAGTGTGTTGCTCACTCTACTTTCTGTAAAGGCAAACCATGTGGTGGCAATGATATTAGCACCATGCATTTTATTTGCCCTTCTTTGCATGTCCACTGCACATTCTTACCACCTTGTTCATTATTCTACTCTTCAGATGCCGAGCACAGGAACCACATCACTCCTTTTGCAGTTGGAATTGCTTTGGTTCGGTTCTTGCTGAGAAAAAGAGACAGGTCACCGAGCAGGTGCTGAGAGTTTGATGGAAGGGAACGCAGGTTGTCCTTTCTGAGCGTTTAAGCTCCAGCTGTGACCAGTGAGCATGTCTTGAGCCCTCATTCTTGCTCCGGAAGAAGACAATCTGTGATACAATTTGCCTCGGAGTACCACATGCAGCAAGAGGACCTTATGCCCATCTACCCTGCGGTAGGGGTAGTCACCGTGGCCAGCTGTGTCCTGGCACCGTGTGGTACACCACTTGTGCCAACATGCTGACTCAGTCCTGAAGGCAGCATGGCCAGGTTAGCACAGCACTGGGTCCTTGCTCCTCAGCCAGGCTTTTTCGATGGGGCTGAGGCAGCTGTACTACCACTGGCTCCAGCACAAGCACCGTGGGTGCTATCTTGGAAATTGCTGCACCCCATTCCAGGACATGGCACAGACATGCCTCTTGTCTCCTTATCTCGAAACTGGGCTAGGGTGGCTGGCTTGCTGGGTAGGGGTAGATGTCTTCGTATAGTATTTTGCAGACAGATGCAACTTTATTCTGTGTTGTGAGCTGTCCGGGCATCAGCCAGCACCAAGCCAGGAACAAGTTTATTAGGTTGGATTGTGCACCGTGCTGACCACAGCTGCACGGCTCCCGGTTCATTGTTGGCATGGATTCATCCAGACTCAGAAACAGAGTGAGTTCTCACCTACCGACAAAATACCATGCAGACAAACCCAGACATTCATGGCATTTAAGGTCTGAAAAGAATATTAGATCATTTTGTCTGACCTCCTGTTTAACACAGGCCATAACATTTCGCTTGCACCTGTAGTGAGCCCAGTAATTTTTGTTTCGCTGAAGTTTATCTTCCAGAAAGGCATTTGGTCATGATCTGAAGAGATAAACAATCTTCTGTTTTCCTTAGCAGCTTGCTCCTGTCATTATTCATTGTCACTGCTAATTCTTTTCCAAATTTCTAACTTCTCTGACTTCAGCTTGTTATGCTTTCCATTGCTATGTTAAAGAGCCCTTTATTCCTTGTTTTGTATCACTGTTTTCCATACGGGGAGAGATCTTGTGCATGTCTCCTTTTGGATAAACTGATCAGGTTAAGACCCCTGACAGTCTTCTCTCAGGAGATGCTCTGCAATCTCCCAGTAGCACTAGTGGCTCTTCTTGACCCTGTTCCGATACCCTCTTTTAATGGGGGGCACCTGAGCTGTCAGCATGCTGTGATCTGCATGGATCTACGGGTCTGGCATCCCCTCGCGGTTCATTTTGATCAACCCTAGCAAATCAGCACATGCACAAGGTGAGACGGTCACTACCTACCTTTCATGGAGCACAGTGCTGTTTATTTTAGGAGGAAAGCCTGACAGAGAAAACACGCTGTATATGATAAACTGTTTACATGTGGTTGACGTTGACCTAGCTGACTAGCTGTAGCATGTCAGCCATTTAATGGTGCTATTAGAGACAGATGTGAGCTCCTCACTCATTAATGCCACTTTATTTCTGGGTATGGTTACCTGGCCTTGGACTCATTTTAAAGCCCTCCCAATGCCTTATTCTTCTTGCATTCAAAAAAAGGTTTTCCCCAGGAAGGGCAGCAAAATCTGCAGCTTAGTTTACCTGACTGGAAGTTTGCATTAATTATTCCTCTTTTTTCCTGTGCAGCCTCAAATAAGCCAGTCTCTGTTTCTCTTTCTTTTTGATAGAATGATAGAGTTTACCAAAGATATATTGTATATACTCATAAATGCAGCACAGGTACGGCTTTCCAAGGTCTCACATCTGACAGACCCAAACACACCACTACTATATAGACATGCAGCAGTCTGCATAGCCATTTTTCACCAGTTTTTCATATATCCATAGATCGTATTTACTCTTTATATCATTAATGGAGGCAAAAAAAATTGTAATGTTTCATTCTGGTTTTTCTGTTGTTGGGGGGTTTTTTTTCATTATTTTGTACATCTTATTTTTATTTATATTTCAAACATTTTAAATCTGGAATTCACAAAATAATTCATTCTGAGTTAGTTCGAACGTGAACTGCATCTTCCTATGGTACTTCACGGTTGCACTTGTGTTTCTCCAAACTGGTCAGTCTGAGAGGCGGAAAAACTGCGTTATGAGAAGTGTGGTCTAGCCAGAAGCTCAGTCCACAGCCAAGAACTGGTCCATTGGGTGCTTGAAAACTAAAATTACCCCAAGGTTACACTGTTCTGGAGAGCTGCTAGGAGAAGGCAGAACACCCCTAGTGCAGCTATGCTGAAGTAGCCTGATGGACCTTTTGGATTGTTCATGAGCATGGAAAAATATTGTCAAATCAAAAATTACAAAATTTCAGTTATACCCAAACTGTGTTTTCTGTCAGAAATTCATTCTGAAAGAATTTTTCTAACAACCCAACATGCAACTTTGTGACTATTTTAACTGTGATGCTTTTTCAGCCTCAGCTTTGGGGTTGTGTGAAGTACCTTGAGGTTTTATTTTGGTAGCATACTATAGAATTTCTTGGCAGTCTTTTATTGCTGTTTTAATTTACGTAAGCACTTTTTACAGCACCTTACAGTTTCAAGGTAGTTCCTGAAGATAATGGGGAAGTACAGAAGGAATGATGTTAAATAAGCCAGTCACAGTAAATTGCTTACCAGGTGTGACCTGGAATTTTGGGTGGAGTTTGTTTGTTAAATCCCAAATTGGGGAAAAGAAGGTTGGGGAGTCACTTCAGAAATGAAGGACTCTGAAATGTTGCCTGAATTTAAGCTGTGCCGGGAAGTTAATTTAGCTGCTTGTAAGCTTTTCAGGAGCTAGCGTGAGAAAATCCAGCTATAAAGACAGGTTGGGAAATGGGTAAGTCTTCCACCTGCATGATAGTCTGCAGTTCAGCCTTACCACATTGGGCTCAGTGACCATCCAGGTGAACATGCATAGGTACACTTGTCCTGGGTTACATGCTTAGAGCTTGCAAATGTTGCCATGTGTTGCATCTCACACCGATTTGCAGTATCAGATTCTCATCCCTCTTGAGGATGTACCCAGAGCTGGGGTGCAGCTATGCCATTCTATTTGGATGAAGGTGTGGGTGGGTAGCTGAGGGCATTCATTAACCTAATTAATTTCCTCACTGACTCTGCATTAACCTTGGAATCCATTACCACTCTTGTTTGCTTTTCCTGCTTGTTACAGGCCTATCTTCCCTGCAGGCTTTGCCTATCAAATTATTTTACAAACACACAATGCAGCTTCTCTCTGAAGAGAGATTTATCCCTGGAGCTCTAGTGGCGAAGTCTAAACAAACAAGCAACTAAAAACACTTTTAGTAAATTAAAAAAAAAAAAAAAAGGCCTGCTCACAAAGTTTAAAACTATCCCAGGTGTTGCGGTGGTTAAGTTACTGGCTACCTCCTCGGCTTTGACATTGAAAGTCAAACAAGGAGGTCTCTCCCTGCTTACAGGAGAGATGAGCATCATCTCTATTTTCTTTCATACTTTCCTAAGTTATTACAAAGGAGGCTGCTTCTGTCTTGCACTCCTTCCAAATATGCCTTTCTATGGAGGTCTGCAAATCCCAGCAGATCCTGGGATTACATTTTCCAGGATTCCTTCTAGATGAGATCGAGCGAAGCCATGCCCTGCCCATGCCATGGTCCTCGCTCTGGGGCACTGCAGGCGCTCAGCAGCCTGGACTCCTTCCCAAACCACGGGCTGCCACCCGAGACTGCTTCCTCTTGCCTTTGTTCCGCAGCTCTGCTTTGTTTTTGACAACCTATGGAAAGGGATTTTCTGGCCTCTGGTACATCCCTGTTCTGTCTCAAAACACTGGTGTACACTTGCACAGCCTCTGAACTGGAACAAGGAAGACTGACAGACTCTCTGCTTCCCTCTAGAAGGAGATCAGAAATGTCAGAGGTTTCTGTCTTTTTTTCAGCAGCCTCTTCAGAGCAATGCAACCAGAGGGGATAGAGCTGGAATATGCTGAGTTTTCATAGCTCTTTTTTTTCTAGTTTGCTCTTAACCAAAAATTTCCTGGTTATCTAAAGCCCCACCAGAACCACCAAAATTGTTATATTGTTTGCATGCCTTTCCTTGTGTTGCTTTTGGATTGCAGTATGAACTGCAGCGTAACAGATGTGTGTTCCTTCTGTGCGTTCATGTTTTTTTCTTTATTTGAAAGTTCCTGGTCTGACCTTGTAAAATCTAGGGCCTTTCAGAAAAGATGAATTAGAGCCTTCAGTTTCCAAAATCTCTCTCACACATAGACATCTGGGTACACACACCCATACTGATTACATTTTGTTTATAAAGAATTTGTTTTTTACAAAATGTTTCTTAATGCATTTTAAAGAGAAAATTAAATATAGTATATGGTGTCATACGAGTTATTAAATGTCTTCTTTAGTAGAACTTGGTGATTACTGGAAGTATTACTGGCAAATATAAAATGTGTTTGAACTTGAGAACACAGGCCTCTGGCAGACAAGAACATTGGCTATTTGGGCCTCAGCTTCCATATAGCATGAGTCAGGCGAAACTTGGCACTAGTTGTACTGTTTAGTCTTTAAACATTTTTTATAAGCCTCCCTTTCTCTCAGTGAGATTAGATCAGCCAGTGAGATGATATTCTGATCAGCATGGACTTGTGTTTGTTATTGCAGTAGTCTGTGGAAGATAATTTTGGAAACAATAATAAATTATACTCTGAAAGGAAAAAAATTATTAAAAATTTGTCAAGTTTGCCTCCATAGACTTGTTCATTACAGTTCTCAAGATCAAGGGCAGAGACTAGCCATAGAAGTAAATTTTTAAAAAAGTCCACCCCACTGTTAACTTAATTTTGGTTTCTCATCCCTCCCAAATGCAATCTTCTAACAAAATCAATAGCATATCTAGATGAAAATGAAAGGTGTAGCCAAAGCTCGAATCACAACACTCCAGTCCTTCCAAATTGCTAGGAGAAGGAGACCTGACTAGGTCTTTGATGGAAGATGGGATGGCAATATGAAAAAGATAACTATAAATTAAATAAGAAGAAATACGTAGTTCACAGGTGTTGAAGCTGTTTCTACACAGAAAGTGGGCAAGTTTCTACACTGAGCTTCTGAAAGGTTCAGCTCGTTTCCCAGAGAACAGAAGAGCAATGGAGGTGTTAGGCTCTCCTAAGTCCCTCTGTATCTTTTCTGCACCATATGCTGAAAAGACTTGTGCAGTAATTTGTGTTCCCTACATCACTGATTTACACAGGGTACCTACTGGGCTGAGTGTGGTGTGAAGTTCCAGTCATGCTGTGAGATATACCCCTACTTTGGTATACATTATGCTTAAGGGTAGCCATACAGCTGTCCTCATGGAGCGCGCTAGAGGGATCTTTTCTCCAGTTGCTTCTAGCACCCCTTTTTACTGCTTAATTCCTTTCTACATAGTATAAAAGCACAAAAATAGAAGTAAGGACATCTATACTGTCTTCCTTTTGGTGAAGTTAAGAAAGCTTCATTAGTTCTCTTGGATTGTTCTTGAAATAAAGTTCAAGTTAGTTTTTTTCCTCAGAGGGGCCAAATACATGTCATTCAAAACGCTAGATAATGGACATAACAAGGAAGAGCTTAGAAAATGTGCACAGATTTGGTTCTTGTATGAAAGATATTTAATTAATATTGTGTCTTTATCCTTCCCATGCTGTGAACATACTCTGCCAACCCTGCAAAACATATTACTGTTTAATTTTGTCATTTGATGTAACTTCTTTTTCTGATAAATGCAATGAAATCTTACCCCTTTGACATCAGTGCCAGTTAGGCCATTCCTTTCAGTGCAGTGAGGAATTATCCAATGGTTTGCTTTTTAAGAAGAACATTCACAGATGTAAAAACACATATAATTAAACTTTTCTAAGCAAAATTTTAAAATGTTTTTCTCAAGTTGTATTGAATTGCTCTTTGATATTTGTCTGTCTTATTAAGCTCTTTCCTCATCATATGTCATCTTCTGTGCTGTCAAGATGCGGTATGAATTTCTTCGTGGCAGTAAACAAAATTGCAGAAACTTGCTTTCAGTCACAGGGCTTAAAAAAGTACTGCAGTCTGAATTGCCAGATACCCCAAAAATGGTGTATTTCTTCTAAGCAAGTGACTTGAACATGCACGTGCTGAAAAAATTGATGTCTGCCGGTTTCAGAAGTGTGGCAGAACTGAAGGGATAGGCAGTGCATGTACACAGCTGAAACTGGATGTAGGTAGTGAGCATACATGCGCTGTGCATTCCTCTAGGCCAGGTGCCAAACAAAGTAGATAGAGGACTGGGTCTGTATAGTTAATCCTGTGTTGGCTTATACTTAATTTCCTGATTCTGTTACCTGCTGTATTCTCACTTAGTCACTGACTCTGTCCCTTCATTCACTTAACCTCAGTCAAGTTTTACAGTTGGTAAACACATGGAACACCTAATGGAGACAGACTACTGAGGAAAGCAATACCTTTTATTTTTTGTTGAAACAGTGACTTTTATTTGGACAGTTACTGGCTTTATCTGAAAATAAATACATGTAAGTGGGCTATAATTTTTAACATATGTAAGTAAATTCATTCCTTGATCCAGCAGAAAGATGAAAAGATAAACCATGACAGAGAAAACGTGTTCTTATACTAATGTAATTTCTAATTTTGGATAACAGACTGAAAGAAAATAATTAGGAACACATGCATAAATGGCTTAGGAGATTAGTGATGTTTCTTCTTGATACTACAATTTTGACACAAAAGGAAAGGACTTTGACTGTTGAAATGCTGAGAAGATTTGCACCTGTAATCTCACCGAAATACTGCCTGCACAGCAGAAAGAGGCAATGGCAGTTTTTTATGTTATGTCCCTTCTTCTCTGTTGATATATGAACTAATACGGTTCCTCAAGACTAACAAATAATTAAAATTTAAGAAGTAGTTGCAAAATTGCCACACCTCTTGTTATCAGTTGTGGCACCAGCAGAGTTTTCTGGTGAGCACAACATTTGAACAGTGGCTCAAACAGCTGGATAGACGCAATATTACATGGGTCGGCAGAAGGCCACTGAGGAAGTTACAGGGTATGAAAGACTTTCTGATACTGAAGTCGGTGGAAATGAGATCCTTACCTGTTTCTCCTCAGGCAAACTTTCTTTACATTCAGGACCGACATTGACATTTGCCTGAGAGAGCACTGAGTAAAAATAGCAGATGATAAAGGCCACTTGGATTTGGTCAATTGTGTATGTAAAATAGCATGTCTGGTTGTGTGGTGGTCCTGAATTCCACCAGCTGAGAGAAGGTAAATGGCCCCATGGGAGGGACTGGACCTCCCTAAGTGGGCAAAGTTAGGTTGACAGTAGGTGTAAATATGGGTTGAAAATGGGGCTGGATCTTGAAAGGAGACCGCGGGTTTAATGCCTTGCCCCATCTCTACTGTGGTGTTTGCTTATATGAGGAAATCATCATCTTAAAAGAGCTTTTTTTCACACCCGCTTCAGCAGTCCTTAAAAGAACAGCCGGAGATCCTTGTGCCACCTCATGCCTTTTCTTCAACATGCAGGAATTTTCCAAAATGTGTCCCTTCCTCTTTTTTGCATTGTTCTATCCAGGAACCCAGGGGATTCAGCGAGTGTCCCAAGCTGAAACACTGTGAAGCTTGGGTGGATCTTCCAGTCTGTACTGACTTTCTGGTCTCTGGTTGGTCTGCAGCGGAGCTGTAAAACTAAGCCAGAAAAGGACGG
Organism: Fulmarus glacialis; assembly: GCF_000690835.1. Taxonomy (NCBI): domain Eukaryota; kingdom Metazoa; phylum Chordata; class Aves; order Procellariiformes; family Procellariidae; genus Fulmarus; species Fulmarus glacialis. Next base: position 64,735 of record NW_009197849.1, on the reverse strand, counting down.
GAGGATAAAAAGGGAATGTCTGTTCAGAATCTTACTATTTTTCTTTTTATCTGTAGTTTTGACTGCTTTTGAAAGGTGACTAAAAAGCCATTCTAAAACTAGAAACCAGCATATGTCATGAGGCACCCAACTGTTCTTCTCTAGGCTTGCCCCAGAAGTTTTATATTCCTCCAGCAGCTTTTTTGACCAGTACTTACAGACCTGTACGTCATGCGTCTCCATGCCTGACCGGTGGCTCTGAAGTGTTCTGCTCAGCTGGTCGCACTTCGGCCATGCTGGAGAGCCCCAGTCGCAGGCGGGCGCTGATACACGAGATGCAGCAGAAGCACAGGACACAACCACACGCCTTGCCTGTGGCTTCTTCAGCTGGTTGTGTCACTTCTGCTTTGCTTCTGATGAATCAGAAAAGACTGATACATAAGCAGTTCTCCGGAGGGAAAGAAAAGAAACAAGAGTTGGGGAGAAGAGCATGGGAAGCCACAGGCATGGAGAAGGAGGAGAAGAGGGCTGTGAAATGGCAGGGGAGGGGCAGCCAGAGCTCGGGGTATGGCAGGGAAGAGCTGAGCCGAGGGCATGTGTCCAACCCAGCAGGTGGGGAGAAAGAGAGTGGTGGTATGGAGGAGCCATTGGCCTAAGAGCGTGGCAGGAAGGTCCTGAAATCAGATGGGGTGGGAGGGTGGCACATAAAGGACTTCTGGGGTAAACCAGTACATATGACATGTTGGTCTGGAGAAGAAGCAGCCTGTGCTTGTGTTTGTCTGATACGATGTCCCCGAAGCTGAAGGGAGAGCAAGATGGTAAGCTTATGAATGTGCTAAAGAAACAAAACTGGAAATGTTTTTCATAGTGCAAACTGTAAATTTTGTTAAGAATTACTCTTCTTACAAGTTGAAATTTGTAGATTTTATCAATTTATGCCTCAGTTTATTGCCTGTTGATTCAGTGAGACATTTTGGATGTTGTTGCCAATAGCAAAGTGTAGCTGCAACAAAAATTAAATCCTTCTGGCCTTCTAGGAGCTTTTCGGTATGGCTTTCCCTCAAGGACTGGCTTTCTTTGCTTTGAGTGTGCCAGAAGTAGCAGAGGTCAGTCAAGGACTAGAACCACTAGCCAGGCTTGACTGTAAACACTGTCCAAAAATTTTCCTGGTTGAGAAAGTGGTACTCTCTCCTCTGCTAGAAAAAGCTTACTGGTATCTCCCATGTAAAGTCTGTACCTCAAAAAAAGCATCAAAAAATTGAAAGGGAGAAGTAGAGGAAGGAGGGGAGGGAAAAAGGAAGAAGGGGGATGGAGAGGAGGGAATGAAGGAAGAATGGATGGATGGATGGATGGAAGGAAATGAAACTGCTTGCCATTTTTATTACTGTTGCGTAGCTGGGGCAGTGACAGAAATTTCCTCAGGTATACCTTCCACTGAGGACAGCAACATTATTTTTTCAGTTTCTGTCTTCTCGCTCTGTCTCTGCTTTCCTGGTAGCCCTTTTCATCCTTTGCATTCTTTTCGGCAATTTAGGATTTTTGTACCTTGCCATGCAGATTTAAAAATTATTTTCCCGGCCCCAATCATAACAGTAAAAAGAAGACAGAATCTCTCTGGCATACTAACCTCAAGATACTGATTATTTTAATACAGCTTCTAGCAGAATTATGTGAAGAAGCACTGTTTTGTTGGAAAGGAAGGTGCTTTTTTATTTTATTTCTTCATGGTCCAAACACACCACCATGTCTATCATCCGTTTCTTTTTCCACAGATTATTAAGAGAAAGATTTTATGTTAGACATAACATAAAAAGTACAAACAAGTGGTTGCCATGACATTGGTATAGATGTATGCTGAGCCGCATAGTTGTGTTCACTTTTCATTCTCTTTATTTAGTAATTCATAAGCTGAATGTTTTTCTAGCTTAAGTAGTGGAATTCAGTTTTAGTGATCATCACTTCTAGTAATTGCCTGGCTGCAGCAGAGATCAAATAATTATGTTCCTGAAATGAGTCTTTGTTTAGTCTTCATTTGTGCCTCCTTCTCTATAGCTCCGCTGC
>NW_009197849.1:4157-62664 GCF_000690835.1 Fulmarus glacialis | reverse complement strand
CCTCTCGTGTGCCCCCGGGGAGGGGGCGGGGTGGGGGCCAGCCTCTATTTGCATTTTCTTTGCTCACCCCTCACCAGCGGGTCATGCGGACGTGTCTCTGACATGGGCGGTTTGGTGTCACAGCCTTGCATTAGCACTGGCCCTTTCGCCTCATCCCAGTGAGGTTTTTCTCTCTGGTGCAGCACTGCTTTTCGTTGGGGAATGTGCTGCACGATGGAGCGGTCAGGAAGTAAACTTCCCCCTTTGTCACCCAGCCCCTTCTACTAGTGTTAATGGTTTTTTTTTTCCCAGCTGTGGGGAAAAACATTTTCACTGCTCTGAAAAGGGTTCATTCAGCCTTTCTGTAATAGTTCAAGTGGTTGGTTTTCTGCTGGCTTCTGAAATACATTACAAATCACAATCTGGAAAAAGTTCTAACATGGTTCCAAGTCTTGCTGCTGAATTTGGATACGTTGCCGGGTCTTACTCTGTAGCTCATCCTTAACAACTGACAAAATATTTACTCGGCACAGTGCAGAAAAGGCGAACTTTCTCCAAAATATTATACAGAGTTGGAGTTAGAACACAGACAATGAGGCAAAAAATTGGACCTGCCCACCAAGCCATTAGTTGAATCATTTTCCAGAATGTCATGAGAAAGAGCTTCATCAAATCACTGTGCTGCATAGCTGCTTCTTACCATACGGAGTGGAGAGGGCAGCCAGGTCCCCAGTAGTGAGGACAACATATTGCAGATACTGAAGACTTAAGCGTATATTTGCACAGGCAGTTCCAGCAGGGAATGTTCTTTGCCGTTTGTTAAACAGCTACCTCGTAAAAAGGTGGTTTCCCTAAACTGATCCCCTATGTTCAAAACGAACAGCAAAATCTTTAACCCGAGCTGGATTGGAGCGCTGTTTCCTTTTTAGTACTTTTTCAGTGTTAGTTTCCCCCTGGGGAAAGGATTATTAAACTATTAGAACCAGACTTGAGTTAGTGAAGTGTGGTGTGGTGTGCTGTTCATCTCTTAATCTAGAAAACATGGGTTCAGTAATATTTTACCCCTCTTTTTTGAGAAATCGTGGAGGGAAAAAATTTGTAGTAAATTGTCTTCAGCGTAGAAAAGCCCATAGTGACAAAGCTGTAAGCCTAATAATAGTTTTCTTCTGCTTTTATGTTGTCTTCATGTGATCTTTTGCAAGAGAGCCTCCTCAGTAATTATATTCCATTGTCTTTTTGACAGCGGTACGTTGTTGGTTTTAGACCAAATAGTACAGCGTATCTCCAGAAATAAGATCACACCTCACCGCATACTTAAATGCAGTACACTGCAGTCAATATTTCTGGCAGATTCCTTGTTTTCAGTGTATTTCTCCCGCACCGAAATATATCAGGAATAACGAGGCATAATAACTCAACTCTTCTGAAACTGAGCAGAACTGTTTTCATAAGGCAAGAGGTTTTTGACAATCTTAGTTGCACCCGCATTTATATTCATTGATGTCATGTCACTGTTTTTCCCATCTCGTTAAAATAATACGAAATATACTGTCCTGGCTCTCTAAGAAACAGCATGGTACAGCTACTATAGCTACACAGATTTGGAGGGAGGGAATATGAGTGAGGATTTTTTTCTTTTTTATGTAATTAATAGATTAGACATTTGTCTTTGCTAATAGCAGTCACATGAATTGGCATTTTGGATGACTGCTGCCTGCAAAGCATTGCATACTTGTCTGTTGTTGTCTGTTGTGAGTCTTTTTGTGAGGATTCTTTGATGGGTCCTCACTGATCCAGATCAAAGGTGTTTGTAAGGCTAGGAATAACCCGCCACTTTCATAGGCAGTGAAAAAGCTAAAAGAGCACTGTCACACACTTGTTTAGAAAACCTGTGAAGAGTGCTCACTTTTCATTCACCCTGAGCCTCTGAAAAACACATGTCCTGCAGGTGACTTTCCCTTGGAACTCCAAACACTGAAATCAATTGTGTAGTGGTTTTCAGCTGCCTGCTTTTTTTGAGATGTTGTGTAACCTAAAGAAAACAGGGCTTTTCAGGGTTGTTATTTTAAATGTTCTATTTATGTTACAGAAAACATGACAGTCCAAGTTAATTATTGATTCAGTGGCTGACAAACTGGAAGCATGAACAAAAAAAGGAAGATAAAGTAACCCTTAGAAGGATTTTGTCAATTACAAATCTTCCGGGGATATAGCTGAATTGTTATTATTTTTATATAAAACAAACGGGAAAAAGTCTTTGCTGTATTTGAATATAGTTTTTCATTGGTAAATAAGAACAAAATGCCCACAGATCAACTAACATTTCCTCAAAAACCTAGTTGAGATGAAATAATGAAATAACTATCCAAATTGCTATTATCCCAGAAACCAAACTATCCATATTCAGGAAGCATGGAATCAGATAAAGCTTAAACAACTGAACCATTCACGTTAATGTCAACCACATTATTACTACTTTTGTTTCGGCGTTCTGTTTTATCAAAGGTTGAGATTTTCAGAGAATTGCATGAAAAGGTTTGCCTACGTCTTTTTTTCTTAATATTAAGAGAAGATGTGTGGCCAAGCCTCTGCCAGCTCTTTAAAAGTAACAGCAAATACATGGAATTTTTGAAGAAAAATACATGGAATTTTGCCAAGGAGAGGGGGAAGAGGTATTTAAACATTTGGTCACTCTCTTTTTGTCCAAGCTTCAAAAATACTTTCTGATGTGATAGAGAAACGCTGGCCGGTTATAGAAACACATGATTTCCTTCCTGTTGTGTTTAAAAACAAAAACACACAGAGAAATAACCAAAATCCAACAAGAATAAAGAAGAAAACCTTTGTGTAACTCTCAGTTTCTCTTGGTAATTGATAAAAAGGTCACATTTCAAGTTCTTCCTCGAACAAACTGCATTTTGGATTTTGAAAATGTGTAAGAATCTGGAAAAGAGAAATAAATCATTATTTAGTGTTCTACAAGGAAAGATCGTAATATGCCAGTTCTGTATCTTCTGGGAAAAAAAAAATACAACTTACATGCCTATACAGTGCTTTCAAGCAATTGCCTTTATAATGTCCTATACCGCTAGCACTAGTTAAGGACTTTACGTTGCCTCCCTGGGCCCAGTGCAGTTCAGCAAGGCGCAGGACTTCCATGTGGGTAAGTACGGGGCCGTGTGGCGGGTGGCGGGAAACTGTAGCTCACTATTTCCATTGCTCTGCTGCGTCCTGTATTTGGGGAGTGGGTGTGTGGAAAAGGAGCGTGAAGAAGAGTGTAAAATCAGTGCTCCTCTTCTTTGCCTTTTCTCCTGAAGTGTTTTAAGAAAATGCTACTGTTACTATTGTGTATTTTATAGTTCCTTTATTTCCCTTGTTCTTTCCCCGCTGCCCCAAGCTAATGCGTGTTGAGAAAAAAGGGGGAAGAGACTGTAATTTGCATTCTCACGTTTTCAGCTGTAGTGGCCAAATAGTGGGAGGAGCTGAACATGGACAAGGCTGTTGGAGCATTCCTCCTGCAGCAAGGAAGCATCTCGTGGCAGAGGGTAACAAAGGCCTTTCCTCCTGCTACAGCCACCATTTGCCAGCCCCTTGCATCAGTTTATGTCTGAGGCCGATTTAGAAGAAATGTGGCAGAATCTGTGGCAGCTAACATATGTGAAAGATGGCCATCTTTGAAACTCTTGCTGCAGTGGCAGTGTTGGTTTAGGTTGCCCAGTGTGGCTTCCTTTCTATACTGAAGTGGATGTGGTTATACCTATAAAAATATTTTTGTCATTGTAGCATATTTTGGTCAAAGAACTTTCTGCCAACATAAACCACCTATGCAGAGTTAGGGTTTAGTAGAGTATCTGCGTAGATACATCTCTTAGTCTATGTTACATTTTGGGAGGCTGATGCTAGCAGCTCTAGTTATGACCGCATAGTGCAAAGGTGAAGGGTTTGTATGTTTGCATGCTAGCTGTTGCTCTACGTTTATGCTGACTAGAGTTTGAGCATGATGGAGAACTGAGACCTTACTGTTGCCTTTAAATTCAGTACAGCAGTCTTGCTCTCATCTTCAGTATAGCTGCTTGGCCACGACATGGGCAGCCTTGAAACGCATCTCTCAGCCTGATGAGAGAAGGTCGGGCATTGTAATGTTTCAATCCAATATTTCTGTTTTCCTGTCCTGCACAGGTCTTGCCCTCCCCTTATATTCCTACTTTGTAATGAGGGTGGTGGACAGTAGTTGCATTAATCAGTGGAAAGCTGTGATCTGAAAGAAAGTAATACCCATACTCCAAGATAGAAATTAATACCTAATACCCATTTCTAGTGCTTGAAGTGCTTAAAGACCACTTTGTCCTACTTATGGAGTGAATTCTTTACTTTATATTGTGGAAGTGAGGCTGTTCCTGGTATACATATTTAATTTATAATGTATTTGACAATCATATTATTGAATGTCAATTGCTGGAGCAATCTAATAAATTCCACTTAAAGACTCAGACATAAATATAATTGTCCGTAATGAAAGCAGGTATCTTTTGATTAACAAGTATAGTGCTTTAATTCAGACATTTTGTACCTCAGACGTTAATACGTTACTGCTAGTTGTTTTCATATATAGCATTTTGGTTTTGCTGAGAGGCACTATAAATGTATGTATTGCAATTAGAAATTTTCTGGAATCTCTACTTGAAAAGCAGTATGGAACATAATCTTAGCAAACAAGCAACAGTGAACAGTGAAAGAGCACATGAAGTCAGAAACTACTGCTATTTGGACTGAGAAACTTGCGAGCTGTGCTTTACTTCAATTATGCCCATCTATCAGTTGTGTTTTTCAGAATTTTTAAAAGTGATAGAAATGTGGGGTGACTTTCTCTATTTACATTTATTCTGTCAAAGTATCTGTCATCAGTTCTGTGCATATATGTAGAGATAAATTGCTTTGTTTGGTGGGATAAAATTCTCTACATTCCCTTTTTACCATAGTCTTAACTGGCTGATTGTGTCCCTCCAGTGTGAAAGTCATCAGAAATCATCTTAAGCAAGTTTTTTCTGAGTTTCTCTCCCTCTTCCATCTGGAAGCTATACTTGAACATCCTTTAACTATCATGTTAGTTTACATGAGCTAAATTTGACGTGGCATGTAGCACTGTCATCCTTAACTTCTTATCATCATCTGTTGTTCCAGTTAGAATCAAGGTCCTTTAAATGCAGTAGTCTTTGTCTGCCCTAATCTTTTAATGTTGAGTTATTTTATACATATTAATAGACAATAATTTTGTGATACAGATAAGGCTGACTTCAGCTGACTTCTTTTTTTTTATTTCAACGTAAAATTTCAGGGAAAAGAATCCTGTCTTGGCCCAGATGTCTCTAACCTTTGCAGACAATAACCTAGTACATCTATTACACTTTGTACTTACTTTGGAAGCTGTCTTATTTTTGCTGTGCTGGATAGCTGATCTGACACATCCACTTCTCAGTTTTACCAAAGAAAAACCCATAATTCCCTCCCTGGCCATGGACTATCTTGTAGCATTACCTTGATTACTGCTTGGAAGTTGGTTATGTTCGTGTCAGCTCATCATTTCCTATGTTTGTTTCATAATTAGGTATTTTTTAGGATACAGAGAATACTGGCAGCACAGGTGATACAACTTCAACCAAACAACCCTACCTGTGTAGAGATCACGTCAGTTGGTTCTTCAGCAATGGTCCTGTACATACCTGGGAGTTTTGCTTCCAAACTTCAGAGGATTTCTTTCCCATCTTTTTGGTTTGGTTTGGTTTGGTTTTAACTTGAAATATAACTGGGGCCAATAATGGGTAACTAAGTATTGTAAAATGGAGCAACAAGTCCCTGAAGTTAACACTGTTCATAAAGAAAATGCTAGCTAGGGTGTGGAAGATTCCTCATCCAATCCTGGTATTAGTGAGCATGCTAAAAAAATAACCTTAGAGGAGAAGGGTGGAGATGTGATGGACAAGCTGGTGAAAAATCCCAGTGACCTTGGTGGCTGGCTGCAAGGCTGCCTCCGGTGGATAATTCCCATTTGAAAGCCCTGTTTCCTCTTGTGATGTGCAGAGGATAGATGCTGTATGATGTTCTTAGACTGAACATTAGGTACCAAGGGATGGGTAAAGTAGCAGCATTGTTTTCGTCCTGCTCATGAACCTCAAAAGACAGATGGCGTCATCAGTATCCTATATAAATCTTCTTCCACCCTTGAACTTCATCAGCACTGGTAACAGGAAACTGGTGAAGAGGGAGAAAAAGGTGACTGCTGTGAGATAGGCTCTCTTTAAAGTTGACTCCGTGATGTTTGTGTAATTTCTGCTGGCTGTGAGCTAGAATATAGATGCAATAATAAACATCCCTTTTCTGTGTTAGCAACCTATGCTGTAAATTCTTACCTTAAAAAGTTAAGAATGATGTATGAATGGCAGGGAACCCACCCTTCGTGCTCATACTTTGCTTGCAGGAAGTTTCCTCCAAACATGTAGGCAACTTCTCAGGTTCCTCGGAGAGGAGAGGAAAAAATATTCGGATGGTATACTGAGCTAAGGTCACATAAGAAAAACCTTTTTTACTGTAGAGGTGACTGAACACTAGATCAGGTTGCCTGGAGAGGCTGTGGAGTCTCCATCCTTACTGATATTCAAAATGTAACTGGACATTGCCCTGTGCAACCTGCTCTAGTTAACCCTTGTCTGAGCAGCAGTTTTGGACTAGATGATCTCCAGAAGTCCCTTTCCACCTCAGCGATTCTCTGATTCTCTGATTTCAAAGTCACCTTTTCAAACATGGGTGAGTCTTAGGCTCCTAAGTACCTCCCTCACGTGGAAGTGGAATGTGGGCTCTGGGTGCAGAGATAGCTTTGGAAAAGCCTGTCCTATGCTTAGTGACTTAGGAAATGGATCTTTCAGGAGACCATAGAACAAAGCAGTAGCTAACATCAGTGCTGATTCAAGGTGACCTTTGCTTGACTGCATATGACCTAAAATGCTGTCATTTGCCTTTTTGCTCTTTTCCAATATGGAGAAGTAGAAAGGTGCTGAGCATCAGCCATTGTTGCAAGCCCAGGAAAGCAAGCAGCCAAAGTGTGCATTTGCTAACCTAAGGTTATTTGAGCAGAGGTTCTGCAGCATAGCGGGTAGGTTGCAGGGGTACGTCTGGCAAAGGTGTTAGGAGAAGTCCATTATAAGCACATGGGAGAATTACTAATAATGGGTGAGTGGGCAGTGCAAAAGCTTTAGCAGATGTAGTAGCAGCATGTGTTGCTGGCCCTGTGTGCCCTTGGAAAACTATAAAATACTTCTCCATTGATTCAGCATCTCTATTAGGCAGATGATGAAATGTCACTATTCTTCAAGCACAACATGCAGAGCCATCATTGTAATGACCGCTCTGGAGAGATTTACAGCCTTCAGAGGCTACTGCAACACAGATAGGGGAAGGTTATCTTCATATCTCCTCTTTTGTGTCTGTGGACAGGGAATTGCTTCTCACTGGCTACACAAGAGAGATTTATGGTCTTTACTCTTCAAGAGTATACGATATAACCTGCCTACCTCACGTTGTGAATGTTTAGCAGGTGTTTGGAGGTGCAGTTCGAGCTGTGACTCACTGAACTTCACCAGCAAGAGATTACTTGCACAAAAAGGAAGAGATGTGACATTGCTTTTAGAAATTGCAAGAGTTTAATCTGGAAGGCTTTCACCAGCTTTAGCTGGGGGGTTGGAAGAAGGCACTTGAAAGAGCTCATAGCTATATAATTAGTTGAGGTTGATGCTGTGCCTATAGCTGCTGTGGATTACAAGATTTAATTTTGTGGTGTACTTGAAAAGGTGTCTGTCTTTTTTTGGGTATTTGTACAGTTTAGAAGCCTTCTCAATGATTAGGAGGGGTTTGGTCATGGGTCTTGGGTGGAAGAGAAGGGAAATAGTGGAGACCGAAGAGAGGTGTGATTTTTCCACAGATATTTTTTCATAAGCATGGTCAAAGGACAATACCAGGAAGGGATGAAGAGAAAAGCGTGCACTGAAGGGATATAGGAATTAGAAGGAATCCTGTCTTGGTGTGGAGGAGTTGTTCAGTGAAATCAGACTGGTTATTGAAAGAAAATGTTTCAAAACTTAGACTTGCAGAGGTAGGTAAAGAGTTTGTTAGCATTTAGGTAGAAGAGGCAGGCATGAAGACTGGTTTTAAAAATCTTTTTTTTTTGTATTTTTACTTTTTCCTCACCAATTTGTTCTTTCCACTGAAAAGAACAGTACTCAGATTAAGGATGCTGCTATCAGCGCAATCATCAGCTCTTGGGAGTTAAGAGCTGCAGGGGGACATGCTGGATAACCACATGGCTAAATTCTAGCCTAGAACAATAAAACCTGAAAGACCATGGCCCTGAACAAGCTGAAAATTGCTGAATTCTAGTCCAGTACAGGTAAAAGGACAATACCTAAACCCAGATAAAGAGACGACAGGTATAAATAGGTAGTGGGTTGATCAAGCTGTGGCAAGGGCTTATAAAGAAACAAAAGAGGTGGCATAGGTCATTGTACAAACAAATGATAGATGAGTATGGCTGGAGTAACAAAGCATTGCTTTTTTTCCAAATGTCCCAGACATCTTGAGTCCCAGACAGAGTGAGAGTCTGGATCTTGAAAAGAACGTGGACAGGATGGATTAATAGAGACAAGCCTTTATTAAAATGAACAAATATCTGCATCCCCCAAATTGCTGCACCAGCAAGTGAGCCAAGGACAGGGTTTAGAGCAGAGTGAGGGCACCGGGACCTGCTTCCTGCACGTGCCCCCATGCGCTCAGGGAAGAGAAGGAACCTCCAGTCCCTTGCAGGGATGAGAAGAAGTAGCACAGTATGGAGCATATGTTTCACCCAAAACATAACTCTCACCTGAGCTACAGATAAGCTGCTCTTGGCTGCACATACGGAACCTGGATTCCCACCCTTCCTCATCGCCTCAAGAGCAGCTCAGGCAAACTTGCGTTCACTGGCATGAAGAGGAGAGGCTGTGTTGTGTTCTGCCTCAAACCCATCCTCTCAGGAGGCAGGTGCGTTGGGGTTTTTTTCACCAATATAAATAGCTTTAGGAAATAAGGTTTCTGACAGCCCACGGAAGCCATTACAGACCTCAAGTGAATCAAGCCAGGTAATCAAACTAATGGTGAGGCATCAGAAAGATGAATCGCTATTATTTATATTGGGTGGCAGCTAGAGTCCTCCACCCCCTCATGCTTGGCACTGTACAAAACACATAGTAGAGGATGATCCTTGCCCCGAATTCTTGCTGTCTAATGAGAGTTTGGACTGCCACGACTTGTAGAAGTGGGAGCAGGGCTGAAGTTTACTAGCCGAGATCAGTAGTGCACGTTCACTTCTGGAATTACTTTGCTGCAGGTCTACAGAAAGTTATGGTAATTGCTTACATGGCCAAGCTGTTGCGTGTGGTCTTCTGACAAGCATGGCACAAGAGCTTCTATTCACACTTTAGCATATTGGAGCCAAAATTCTTGTTGACATGATCTGCTTGTCCTGTTGTGTGTTCCCGCAGAATCTAATTATCCTGCCCATTTGGGTGACTTAATTTCTCCTCCTTTTTCATTCTTAAAGACTAATCAAAATTTTAGTTCTGACGTGAAATATCTGGGTTTTATGATGATTGTGACCTGGTACTTCACAAAGAGAGTGATGTTATAAATAATGAATCACAAGGCTGCAGGTTGATACCGCTGAGATGACCACAGTGCAACCAAATGTTCTACTTACCGTACATACGGAGCTGCAAATCTATATTTGGATTTTTATAAATGCTCTTTCTAAAAAAATTCTAATAAAAACAAATCATCCCAAAGATGGCTTGCTGGTACTTGTAAGTTAGGTTTTTCCTTACTTGTTTCAATCACGCTGACACATGCTCAAATGATCAGTGATCTCTTCCAACTTTTAAAACCAAAAATTAATTAGCTCTCTGTTTCAGGGACAGGTAGTGATTCAGATTCAGGATGTTGCTTCTTCCTTGCTACTCTGATCATGCACACCTCCAAACCTGCTAATAGTATTTTGTGTAGCTCTGTTTCATGTACAGTGTCATGTCAACAATTTTCTGTTCTGCATTTGTGGTAAAGACAAGTTTCATGTGTATCTCCATTTCTCCATCCTGCTGTTGGCTCTTCACTTCTGTTCTCATTTCTTCCTTCCCCCACACCTCCCTTCTCCCAGGTTGACAGCATGATTTCAACCTAAAACCTAGCCCAGAGCTCAAGTACAAGAGGACATGCGTAGGATCTTTGGATGCAGTTTGCAACCATGGGAAGTTGCAATGACCATGGTCCAGGTTGACAGAAAGAATAAAGCTTCCCACTCAGTATTTCTCCCTAGGACCCAGCAAAGATTGCAAAGCAACTTCATGGCTACCATGGGAATAAGGTCTCTGACATATGGTCATAGCCCTAAAAGAGGCTAAAGGTGCAGACACAACATCAAGAGTGCTTCCTGCAGCGTATTCAGATGCCAAACAGGATTCCTTCCCAGCCAATCCAGGAAATGTAATGGACAGTCCTAACCTTGCCCACCCTTCCCTTTCTGTTTCCACTGCTTACACAATTCAGATTTAAATAGGCACAGAGTGCCTCTTAGCAACTTGTTAAAAATGGAATTTCTCTTGCAATTCATTTTTTCCTTCCCACCAGGAGCTCCATGGTGCCTGTGCAGACACCTGTGTGCTGCTCCGTGCCTCTGCCCCAATCCGCGAGGCCACAGCCTCTGCTCTGTGTTAGCATGCTTGCTTGAGCTTGGCATACGCTGTACCTAACGCTTGGTAGTATTTATTAGTGTTCCCTTTATGATCAGTCTGTGTGAAAGCCCAGCAAAAAGGAAGGTAGCTTATGTTGATAGTTCGCCGGTGGCAAGCTTTCTCACACTGTCGTCCCGGCTCTTCTCAGCCAGTTGCACCATATTTAGGGCAAATTTGAAGCTCAGCCAAGCTGACAGTCAAAGTTCCCCTTGATAGAGCCTCCAAGAGCAGGAGGCTCCCAATGGTGTTGTCATTCTCGTGCCTACTGCTCAGCTTTTTATTTTTTGCCCTAACACATGGGATATGCTAAACACGAGACGAAGGAATGGGTGGGTCTTAGATATGCGTCATGAAATATGATACACATCTGAGTGCTGCAGATTTTGATCTTCCTTTACCAAATTGTAGCAGCTGAAGCAGATCCCTACAGTGAAGTTGTGTCATGGTTTCCAGTCACTTTCCTGTTTCAAACTGATTGTGAATTCCTGAAACTTTTGCTATCTGAAGTACTCCAGGTTTTGTCTCTGCTTTACTGTAATCAAAATCAACCAATTTTTTTTTTCACTTTTCTTTGAAAAATCGTTGAAGGGGGGAGAAATAATAGTCCCTCAAAAGCAAATCAGGCAAGTTACACAGTTCGTTAGCTGTGCACGCAAAGTGGCTTCATTTTGGAAACTGAAACACAACATGGAAACAACCTTTGGTTGGATGTCATGCGTTTCGTTGCCGTTGGCTCTGGCTTTGTTAGTCTCCCTGGCAAATGCTGAACGTGTAGACTTGCTGATTGTTTTGCTGAAATTAAAAGAAAGGATTTACTCTTCTTTTGTAGACAGGTGAATATAGTCACTGTAGGAGAATTTTGCACAGCAGTCAAGAGCATAGTTAAGGGTTGCACAGGTTAAACTTAACTTTCTTAATCTTCAGTGGTTGTGTTTGGATATGTCTGTGAGCTCCATATGCTGTAGGTAAACTCAGTATTAACTCGTATTGAGATGGGTGTGGGAATTAGCCCTCGGTCCTCAAGCTGCCACTGAAGTTGTTGTTGACGTAGCTGCATCTCGGTCCTCAGCTACCTGGAGCTGAGTATGGGGAGGGGCTGGGGCCTGGCCGGTTCCCTCAGCAGCTGAGGCTGGCTTGCAGCAGCTTGAGTCTCCCACAAGGGCATCCTGATACCACCGAGCAGCCTCTAATCCTGTCCTAGATGGCGACAGAGGGGGACTGCCAGGCTCTGTGCAGCGCAGCTTTATACCGGCAGGGTCCTTCGCATGGAGGGACCTCCTGCAGCCCGTGCATTATTGCTGGAGGGGAAGGACACAAAGGCAGCCCGGTAGCTCCGAGGATCTGGCTCCCAGACTTCAGTGGGTGTGGGGGAAGTCTGGGGGTCAAAGGCCCAGACCCAGGCATGCCTATTTGCTCTTCCTCTCAACCGTATCGGACTCTCATCTCCTTCCCACTTCCACAACAACTCCTGGATGTTTGGAGAATCAGCTGCGCGTTGCCTGCCTGGCTGTCCGCCGCGAGGGCATGGGAGATGAGGTCATGTGGGAAAACGGGTCCAGTGGAGCCAAGAGGAATGTGGAATTTGGGCAGCAGCCAAATTAAGATTACTTTTATACGGCCGTCTGCACCTGTGTTTGTGGGGGCGGGGGTATTTGAGGCTGTTGAACTGACTCAGCAGTTGCACACACAAAGGCTGGCAAGGTTTCTCCCCTCTCCTCTCGTCTGCTCAGTGTCTCTGCCAACACCCTATCATTCCCATCCAGGTGCAAGTAATCTGTATTGAGAAATCAGAAAAACTCATCCCAGGAGATGATGTGAGACTGATAGCGGAGGAACAACTGCTGAGGTACTCCGTCCAGAAAATACCAGCTATTTGTGAAAAACACGCCTGTCCTTAAAGCTCCGTGTCCGGGAACTGGGATCTGGGGGGAACAGCAGACGCAGTTTTCCAAAAGCCCTGTCCCGCTTTCAACACAGGCCCATAAAAGGAGGGGTCTGCAGTAGCGAGGGGGATCTGCTGTCTCCACAGTGCCTGTGCTGACTTGTCTGTACTGCAGCCATCTCAGGTCTTCCTTGAGTCTCGGTTGCCGCTTGGGCCTGTAATGGAAAAGGAAATCATTGGGTTTTTTATGCACCGCCAGAAGTGTGCTTGGACCTCTGAAGACAAGAAGGCTGGATACATGTTCCAAGCAGCCTGTGCTCTTAAAATGAACAAGAAAAATAATGCATAGAAGGATGTAGAATAAAATGGGATATGGGCAAAATCAAAACAAGAAAAATGCAGTTTGGTGCATGTTTTTAATAAAGATAGATTTTATGTGGAAAAATGCTTAGAGTTAAATTTGCCTAACAATTTCCATTACTTCTAACTTTATCAAGATAAAAAGTGTAGCTTGAAATTTTCCATGTGAGGAGTTACCTTCCTACCTGAATTTTTCAGGAGGGAACTTCAGAAACCACAGATCAGCCACGTGTAAAAACTGGATCATCAGAAATCATACCTTTCGACATCAGAAGTATTCCAACACCTTCATCCTTAGAACAAGGGGCTGAATTTTGGCAAAGAGACAGTGTTGTGTAGGGATATGTCTTTTGCTGGTCTTTCATTTTCAGTCTACCAAGATTCGGCTAACCTGCAAGCTCCTGAAGTCCTCGGTTGCCCCAGACTCCGGGCAGGCTTGTTAGAAGTGGGCAACTGGTTCCATCAGTCCTGCAGAGGTAACACTACCCCAGCCTCGTAGTGAGGACCGAGTTGCACATATACCCCATCCTCAGAAGGACTGAACGTGTTTCTGCCTGGAGCAGGAAGGGCAACCGTGACTTTTAATGGCATTGCTCTCCAGATTGCTGGGGATTTCTGTGGTCATACAGGAACTGCAAGTAGTGAATGTGTCTGTACAGGCATGCCTTTCAGTGATTTAGCTCAAGGTCTTGTATAAAGCAACCTGGATTTGTTGTCTTTTCTTCTTTGTGAGGTGACCAATGGTATTCTTGAGTTAGCAGTCCATTTTCCCTCCCTTTTTATCTCCACAATCAGTTTTCCTGGTAGCATCTCAGAGTAGCAGAGGTCGAATACATCTACAGAATTTAAAAATAATTAAATCTCTGCTTTTCTAAAATAATGCTTTCCTAAAAAAATTATTTGCATGTTTGTTGCAACATGCAGATTCAATTGATGTGGTGTGTGTGCAGGCAGTCAGGTTCATTGCCTATGACAAATGAAATAGCATTCATTCAAGCTATTGGCTCAAGTTATTTCCTTGGGAACCTTGTGCAAAACACACCCTTTCCCAGGCAGGACTCAAATCATTTCATGCCTTTGTGACTGAGACATGCCAGAATATTGGTCCCATATTCCTTGTGAAAGCCAGGCTTAAGCATAGGACCCAAAATCTAAGACTTTTAGAGGTGGGCATGTGGCAATTTATGGCTTTTGAATTGTTGCAAATCTAGCTCTTCTGTGTCCTTACCTTTTCCTTGGTGGTGCCCAGTGAGTGTCGGGGACAGAAAAGAAACAACCGCATGGAAGCAGGTGGACAAGGATGCAGCACAGCGAGATTTTTAAGGGATGGATCTAGAGTCCCATGTGAGTTGTTTGGGGAGGTAAAGGCTGGCCAGGGGATCTGGGAACACGGCAAGGAAGAAAAGGGCAGCAGAGAGGGAAGTCTGTGACAGAGAGCCAAAAAGGAGTTGAGGATTGAAGCCTGTGAACAGAATAATGGCAAGATGAAAGTCAGAAGGGGTCAGGCTTAGGGTTTCTGGGCCTGTGGGTATTCCCGTGAATCCCAGGCATTTCCTTCCTCAGCAAATAATTGTGAATCGCAGTAGTAAAGTGTGCTTCTTCAGCTTTTCCTAATAACTGGCCTCCTTCACCTCTTAAAGGCTCTGATTTAGATGATAGCGCTTGCACAACTGATACAGGGATTTCTAGGCCCCATGTGCCAACAGTGAGAAGCTGAGAGGTGGCTTTCATGCCTTCAGGGTACAGTGGACTAATAGGAGTTTGTTCAGCTGAAATAAAATCAAGAACTCAATTTGCTTCCAGCCAGCTTTAGGGAGAGGGTCCCTCTGAACTCAGACTGGCACTCCAAGCTGCTGCTGCCATTTCTCTTCGGATCAACTGCACTGAATTCTTTAAAAGCTGTAATTATTTTCTAATTCCCTGGTCAGCTTTTGGGGAACAGCGCAAGACTTTCAAGCTTCTCCCCCCCAGCCCTTCCAAAAAAAATTATATAGTGATTGAGATGAATGTAGGCAGCGATATTGCTTGTGCCTCTTGGTTTGCAACATGGGAAGATTTTCCATATGTATGGAGTAGGCATCGCTAGCTCCTACACCCTTCTCTGCATTACAATCAACTAAGAAGGTAAATCAGGGACAGACAGAAATTCAGAGAGCTATAACGAGCTCCCTCATGGCTCTGCTGATCTTTGTGCGGACACCAACCTGACATAGAAGCCAGTGAGGCATGTATTGCTCTCGCACTCTAGCTCTCTTCATTATAAGGTACTTGAAATAGTGCCAATAAACATACTTTTCTGGCCCCAAAATTACCGACTTCATGTTATCTGCCATGGGAATTCCACTATCTATCTCCAGCAAGGCAGTTGTGTTACCCAGAGATGAACTGCCAGAGAGAAAATATTCAAGTAAATATATGCTTAGTGACCTAATTAAGCAGAATGTTTATATTCCGTTTGAGTATGAGACCATTTCAGTTTATTTCCTGCTCTGCGTTTTAATTTTGCTGTCAGAAGTATAAACAACTGGCTGTGGAGTTTTTGTCTCTCAACAGCTGATCGCGTCAGACGTCGAAAATACAACTAAGATGTGAGGTGTCAAGGAGTATCAGCAAACCTTGCACTTCAGAGAAAAGTGCAAATGAGAATTACTCCACTGATCTCATCTTAGTTCCCTATATTATTTTTCCACATCATCTAGTAACTCAGTTAAGCAGCATATATACTTAGGAAAATTGAAGTGTTTTTAATGAAGTTCATTAGTCAGTTCATTGCAATGTATAATAAAATAGTCACAATATAATGATTTATCATAATTTGTTGGGTGATATCAGAACAATGGGGCATAATGTTAATAGCAAAGCAAAACTGTTTATAGAGCAAAATTGTTTGAGGGCAGTTCCTGCCAGGATGCAGGGTTGCCAAACTCAGCATGGTCTCAGAAAAAAGGCTCTCCACGTTTCTGCCAGTGGATGGGCAGAAGTGTGGGCATAAATAGGCACACACAGTAGGTCTGTGCACCGCTTAACTCAGGCTTGTACGTCCATGATCTCAAATTCTTCCAAAAGCAAAATTCAAAAGTGAAGAGAGAAGAACAGTGTGAAATTGATGGGAGAAAGCAGAATTTGCCAGTTAGGAGGACAAAGATGGAGAATTTTGATGCGGTAGGTATATAATTAGTGCAATCTGACAAAAAAAGAGGCATTTGCAGGATGTGTTGTGTCAGTTCTTTTTCTAGACAACGTGTTGGTTACACGCAGTAGCAGAGTGTAGTAAAATGGCATCTATTTATACATAAGTAATTAAGGAAGCACACAGCTTTCAGAAAAGAACATGTATTTGGTCTAATACTGTTACTGTAGGCCTGCCACTAAAAACTGACTGCTGTTTGAACTACTTTTCAGCTGGGGTAGTCCTGCAGGAGCGGCGCAGACCATAGGGTTTCGCTGGATACAGTCCCTTTAGGTCTGAAGACAGTTAAATCAGCACTAGAAACTTCCATCAGTTATCAAGTTCAGCCATAAGTCAGTGGTGTTACACACTTTGGGGACAGAGAGGAAATGGCCTCAAGTTGCGCCAAGGGAGGTTTAGACTGGACATTAGGAAAAACTTCTTTACTGAAAGAGTGGTCAGGCCTTGGAACAGGCTGCCCAGGGAAGTGGTGGATCACCATCCCTGGAAGTATTTAAAAGACGTGTAGATGAGGCGCTTAGGGACATGGTTTAGTGGGCATGGTAGTGTTGGGTTGACGGTTGGACTCGATGATCTTAGAGGTCTTTTCCAACCTTAATGATTCTATGATTCTATGGTTCTATGTACCTGCGGACAAATTCATATGTATGAAGCAGATTTCTTTATTTTGTTGATTGAATTTGCTATAAATCACTTAAATAGTATAGTAGGAAAGTGTGTCCTGTGCTGTAAATAACAGAGGAATATATTTGCAATCATTGTAAAAAAGTACAGTTTCATTGAGATAAATCACTTTAGTGAGTCCATCAGTTAACCAGTTAAACATGCATGAAGCCCTGTGAGTGGCTTATGGTCACTTTGAAATATGGTAGTATGCTTATTTATATTAATAGAAATACAGTAGCTTTTTAATAATATACAGGAATACAAATTTGTATAGGTATGTTTCTGTTTATATACATATTTATACATTCATAGTTTAATAAATAAACCTGGAATGCAACCGCCCCTCGTGTTCAGCCCTGTATTTCCAGCCTTTCAATATAAGTAGGATCATCTGAGCCAAATCTGAGGAAGACTCTTCCTCTCAGACCCTGCTGCTTACACAGAAGAAAGCTCCAGGGATGGGGGGAAGTCTTTTAAATTAATTCTTCAGGCTTCTCCCAGCCTAGATCTTTCCTCTTTTGATGTCCTCAGATGCTCCCAAGGACTTCGGGGGCTGTTTGAGCTCAGCTCTGAGCCGCCTGCCAGTCCCATTGGTGCCATTTCCTCTTCAAAGAGCTATTCCTGCAGCTGCTCCCTTCTGCGCAGGGAGCGGAAGCCTTTGAATTGCTGCAGCTTCGCTGCACAGTCTGTTGGAACAGCTCGCATCAAAAAGAAGAGGAGGAGAAGTGCTTGTATCTGTTTAAATTAATTATAGAGGCTCCAGCAGAAATGTGAAGGCAAACAGAGAGAGGAGACCTGATTTGTGGGGTACTTCTTAGAAAATCAATTGCTAATCTGTGCATCGACTTTCTGCTCCCTGCACAGAATGAAGCGGCCGTGCCAAAAATTCTTTTAACAGGAAATGTTCTCTGATGGGACAGACAGACAACGCGTGAGCAGCTCAATAGCTGCAGTGCTGCTAGGGAGCACCGCGGGGAGGTTAAATCTTCAACTGCTTTAAAAATGGGAAAGTCCAAACCTGTAAACAACATGAGGAATTAACTTTAAAAATTAGTCCTGAGACATCATAGCTTTACTTTCAGACTGGGCAGTCTCTGAAGCTCCCCTGACCTACCTGAGGGACCTGTTTGGGCCTGCAGCAGCCCAGAAACTAGGCACCGTAGAAGGTCCCCTTCTCTCTTGGGGTATTTCTTCCACCATGCGGGAAGTGCCACACAGAGTGATGGTCATGCTCAGCAGTGCTTGCAGATGAGCTACGGGGAAGAGTGTATCTTATCAGGTGAGCATGAGATGAACTCCTCAACCCCATGATGGAGACTGTGGGAATTGTCCTGGAACATGCTGAAAACCAAACGGTTGGGGTTTTTTTTGGCCTGCAAGTCAGCTGTGTTGCTTCGAGGTGTGATGGAAGGGAAGAGAAATCTTTTCCCATGTGAGGCAGTGGTCAGACTGAAAGAGCATTAAACTGTTCTGACCAGGAGAGCTGGAGAAGTCCCTAAATACAGCAGAATATTTGCAGCCTCCCCAACAGCCCTGTAAGGCTGAGGCTCATGGCAAGTGCTTGCAGTTCTGTACATCAAATGAGAGAGAGATTATGCAGCATCCACCTTGAGACGAGTTTGGGCTATGGTGTCCTTGACTGTGTGGTGCCAGCATCCTTCATATGAAGTCATCAGAAGCAATGAGCTTAGGTTCAAATGTCGTGCTATAAAGTGGGTCCACCCTTAGCTGTGAGATTTATCAGAGGTTTTGCCTGAAAGGAACTGACTTACAGGAAGATGCCTGGTCTGCATGTCTGATTAGAGGAAAGAGGCAGTATTTCCCCATCTTTTTTTTATTCCTTTGGCTTAGTCTTAGTCTGTGTACATAGAATATTCCGTGGAAATTCGCTTAGCAATGGCAGTGCTGATGCTTTTTTACATCTGCTGTCAGTGATACAGGCAGACTTTGAAAAGAGATGGTTTGGGTTTGGTTGCTTCATGCATTCCACACAGGTTCAAATCTGCTGTTGCTTTGGTTTAGGGTGCTTTGTGGACATGGTGCCAACAGCAGAAACTGGTCCCAAATGTCAGATGCAGGACGGATCTTGTGGCATGAACTTCTTAGCTGGTATCTCCTCATTCACCAGTTGCCACTTGAAAGGATGGAACAGACTTTTAGCCACAGGGTCTCTAGTCCCTTTGTTCCAGCTTTGGGGCTTGAATTGCTGCTGGGTTTAGATTCAGGGCAGAGTTGGATATGAGCAAATGCTGGAATAATGTTGTCTTCACATCCGAGGATCAGGAGAGAGAGGTTCAGTGAACCCCTAAGGTGTATATGCCAATTCAGGAAGAAGGACCCTACGGGTGTTAATAAGTAGCTGATATTTAAGAGACCAAAGTGAGGTTCTGAGCTCTCCTCTCATTAGAAGGAGGCAGTGTTCAAGATGCTGGGCTTGGATGCTTCTGGAGTTGCTGGCCGTGGATAAATTGCTCTTTTCAGGAGCAAAATTCAGCCTTGCAGAATTCTTCTCCCATGCTTTTGCTGAGCTGAGGGGGAACAGGTTAGGTTTTGGGCAATGATGGAGGTGGCTTTTCTCATAATTTACCAGTCTTAATAGCCTATTCTGTCTGCAGTGTTTTTCTCTGCCTGGTACATTTGGCTGCACTAAATCAGAGTGAATTTATAATCCTTTACTTTTGGAGGGGGTGGCGGGAAGGCAGATGACTACAGTACCTCTTATAGAATATTATTATAAAAGAAGTGTGAATTACCTCCTAGCCCTTCATGCTGTTGAAAAATTGATTTGAATGACATTTTCAAGGTGTTGTTTCTAAGACATTCAGTAATTGCCATTCATCCATGAATGGTTAGTGAGATGAATAACAAAAAGTGGTTTAGGATTCATGGGAGGAAGTGTTAAAAAATAACATTTGGCAAAAAACACGGGTTATGCTAAATTTTCTCGTATATCTAAGCTGCACCAAGGTTATCTAAGTGGTTTTAGGTAATCCAGTCATTGTGGAAAAGATTATTTGAGATACAGAAGTGGCAACATCATTTCCATGTGTATGTATGTGGACTGTAAGAGTCATCTGACTATATCAAATGCAATATGGTATTATGGCAACATGGCTTTGAGGGAAATAAAACAGGCCCTCCTTGCTGGCCATTCTTTAGGAAGGTAAAATATAGCAACATTGCCTCTGAGTTAACTCATCCTTTCAGCAAGCAAACGTCAGAATTCAAACACGACGAGGAGAGAGGAGAGAGGAGGGAAAGGAGAGTGAATCTTAGAGTACTTCATCTTTGAGTGGAAACCTTGAGAGTAATTGATCTGCTGGGTTGTTGCATGTAGGCTTCAATAAAAACTTGCAGCAGATTTCTTTCTGAAAATACTATAAAGAGGTGTGCCTCTAGAAACCAAAATTCCTTATCAGGATCTTAAGAAGATCCATGTAGCTTTCATACATACATGCTTACGGTGAAATCAACAATGTATGTTATTTTGCAGGTGCATGACGTTTTAAGATTGCTGATATCTTAGGTTTAAAATGGTAGGAGTTTTATATATACAAGATATACTAATGTATCTATGTATGGACATTATTAAAGTACATTAATAAGGTACATAATTAAAGTGCATTATGTAACTTTTGATGAATTTTAAAGTTTTGTACTGATTAGCACTTTATAGTTGGAAGGTATCAGAGGCTGAATAGAATAATTAAAAGCTATTTCCAACAAAAAAAAAAAACCCTTTGTCTTCTTTTTCATAATTGTTGTTTAAATCTGTTTTTTCATCAAAGCTTAAACTTCAGTGGTTTGGATTTTTACCATTATGGGTTTTCTTCCTCCCATTTTATCCTTCTCCCCATGATTTTCCCTTTTTTATGTCAGCAAATGCAAAAAAAAAAGTGATATCCAGAGACTTCCCTCATCTTTCATTCTTTCTTAAAAAGAGATCAAGAAAGAATGGAGAACTGAAACGGAAATGAGAAAATGCTGGAAAGCTGTATATCTTCTCTTTGAAATATACAGCTTGTATGTTACATGTTCAGCCCGTGTCAGCCTCCAGGCTAAGATACATACATTTATGCAAATATCGTTATCAGTGCTGAGCTTTCATCTTATAGTTCAGATTCCCAAAACTTACAGCTCTACCAAAGCAATCAGTAAAATAAATATTTTTCAGTTCCTTACAAGAAGGACTGTTTCCTTATGCTAAAGGAATAGGCTCCTAAGGAAATGCTGAGAGCACTTAATAAAAAATAGTCTTCTTCCACCTATCCTCTTCTGTAACGTCTGTTTACAGAGTGTGCTTTGACTCATATGTTCTCCATCTGCTCTGTTATGTCTATCTGTATGCTTTTGCCTCGCACACACCCGCTCGAGATGCAAGGTAAGTTGCCCATCTCTCACTAAGAAGTAAGCAAGGAGCATAAATATTTTGTGCCATATTAATAGCAAGAACTGGCACTTGTGATCTGCAATGCATTGTCTCTAGTGGCTTCTGCACTTTGCCTCCCCCCTTTATGTTCCCTGAGCTTTGGGTGCTTGGTTGGTTTGGGTTTTGCCACTGCTTCCTTTTTCTTTTTTTTCTGTCCTCGCAAGACTGGGAAATGCTGCCTTTCACAGTGTTAAAAATACCAATGATGTGGTTAATTTACTTTTCTCCCACTCCACATTTTAAATTTGAGCATCCTTAACCAAGAATGCTTTTTCTCCAACTTCCATGAGCTGTCCTCCTTGGAGGACTTCATAGCTGCACTGTCTCTAGAAAGCCTGCCTCTCGCTGTGGCTATGAATGAAGCGGTAGCTTCTCTTGTGTCTGGTGCCGGAATAAAGCATAAAGAAGAAACACAGGACAGGCCAGGGAATTTCTTCCCTACCAAAAGCCAGACAGGACATCCACTGATGAAGCCCTTGTTAACACCCGTCTTCACACCATGCAGCACAAGTGGAGAGGGAATGGAGGAGCAGAGCAGCATCCAGGCAATGTGAGGCTGGAAGTAGAAAGGGAAAGACGGATTTTATAGAGAAAAGACAGGTGAAAGGTAGGAAAACAAAGAATACTTGAGGTGGTGGTGGCTCATCCCGAATTAAGTCAGGGCTGGAGGTTTCCCTGCTCTCAATACAACCAAGGCACCAAAATGGTAGTTGAAGTGATTTAGGAGTCCTTAGAGGGCAGAAAGCATAGTATAATGTACTGAAGATTGAAGCCATATTAAAATTAATCTAATTTTTGTTTCCCCACTTTCAGTTTGAAAGGCTATTTAATACATCTGGAATTGATAAATGAATGAATAGACTGCCATTTGCAAATCCTCACCCAAAATGAAAGAATGTGGCTTCCTATTAAATGGGAGATTATTGCTGTCCCAACATAGGCAGCAGCATTGCAATGAGTCCAGCAGAATTAAGGAGCTTTCTGAATGCTTTGACAAATAGAGTGCTAATGTCCTTGATGAAAAATTACTTTTAGCAAGATCTTCCAAATATTTTCTCCTATTTCAACTATATTTCAGTCCCACTAGATGCATCTGTTCTTCACAAAGGAATTCTAGTAGGCATCGGGACATTTTTTCAACATCATTGGTGAATTACTTTACCACCAGGGCTGGTCACATATTAAATTCAGACTACTTTTTAATGAAAAATGGCTTTTCAGATTGAATCAGATAAATACTTCAATTATTTTTTATCATTCAGGGGAAAAACTAGAGTTGTTTTTTTTCTTTCAAGATAAAAAAAAAAGAAAGCCTAAATCCACATTGCTTTCATTTCTCAAAAACAAAAGATTTTTGTATTAACCTTCCCCCCACAAAAGCAGCTGTAAACAGTTGATTTAATACCATATCTGCAATTTTCAACTCTCAGACAAGGATTTGCTGGTTAGAGGAGCTGTTGACCTCTCCCAGACGCAGAGTGAGAAGGCCTCTCTGCTTTTCGGCCAGAACAGTCCATCATCTGTAAAGCACGCTGGGGGAAGTACAGTAGAGAGCTCCTTAAGTCCTGCGTGGGTGAAGGAAGCATTTGCAGCGTGATGCCCCCCGGTCACCAGCACCCAGCCAGGCAGTGGGGGTCGGCCGAGAGAGCGCTCACGCCCCACCGCCAGCTCATTCGCCCCGGCACGGAGGGAGAACCTTCTGCCTGGGGGAAGGAGCTTGTGTCTCAGCTACCAGTAGAGGAGAAGGATCAGCAGAGAAGGTTTCCTGAAGGATCGAGGCGTAGTTCTTAGTGCTGCCACTTACATACTGTGTGCAAATAATTTACAGTTTTGATAACTCAGTTCTGCTTTTAAAACACAGACAGTGCTTCCCTGCTTTACAGGAGTGCTAGAGGCTGGTTGGTGTTTGCCAGGTTCTCAGCTGTTGTGTGGGGGAGACAGCGTGAGTATTTATGTAGACAGCAGTTGTGGCATAGAGGTTTATAGTATGTCCATAGCCACCATGAGGTCATCCACTAACGTTGCTAGAGTCATTTCAGCCCTTTGATCCCATCTGAAAGCAGACTGGAGGAGGAGACCAAAGTGCAGTTTCTATTAGCTTCTTTAGGCTTGTGGTTATTCCTAAATGTGTTGTGACTTTTCCTGGGAAGGGGAGATTGCAAACAGTACAGGAACTCCTTCCCACATATTATTGTGATGTTCCTGGCTCTCTAACCTACTACTACATCCTTTCTGCTTCCCAAGATATGCCTAGCTGAAGGCATGCCATGAATCCTTGAATCTCTACCATGTGAGTCACTGGGATGCATGCTGCTAAGCCTGGGCTCAGACTCATGGACCCTGTCTGAAGTTGCCCTGAAGCTGAAGTCCATTAGTTTTAAGCCCCCAGTTGCTCCCTGCTTTCACCAGCAGAGAGGGGTCAGAACAAGAATAAATTTCACAGGCAACAGCCCAAGTATTCCTCTGGCCTTTTTGTGTTTCCTCTAGCATGTCTACATTGACATTTAGAGAGGCAGATGGGCTCATATTTAATAAAAAGTTTTGAAATAATCTGCTTTGATTGGGTGCCTAAACTGTTGGATTTTATCCACGTGATTTTCTTCTCCCGCTGCCGTGAATGTTTGAGGTCAGTACTTTCAAGCCCTTAAGTAGCTGTGGACTTCCCACCAGGACTCTTCTGGCTTTGACCTCCTGACAGGGGAGCAGTAAACAACCACAAAATGGCAAAATGATAACTGATATTCCTGAGATGAGAAAGCAGTGTCATACACTGGAGAATGTAGTAGAGCTAATCTGTTTAAAGTTTAGAATTTATCTAAGGACCATAATATAGTTTCAAGTCTTTTTATAGTAGTTCTGCTGCTCTTAGACATTTCTTCAGTGCAGCAAGCTTTTCCTTATGTTTTAATTTTGTTCAATAGTGGAGAGCATTAAGAAGTCGGTTATAGGGCTAAAGAAGACTCCTAAACAAGGTAGGCCAATAGGTCAAGTAATTAAAATACTATACCAGTCTACTGCCAGGTACCTTCTGCAGAAATGCCAATACAAGGTTTAGTCACCCACTAAGAATGCACTATAGCAGCAGCAGCAGCAGCAGCAGAGGAGAAACAAGAGCGCCGAGCACGCAGCCTGGCGTGGGCGTACGTTATGTACCCTCTCTACCCAGCACTGCTGCCAGTCAAATGGGCCAGGTTCGATCACTTAGGTATTCTTGCTGAAAATAGCACTGGCACAAGACCCTGCCTAGAAACTTGCAGAAATGAATTACACACATGGGTGCCCCTAAGCAGCAGTGCTTAACTGCTTGCTAGCGGTGGCTCCAAGGGCTTAAAGCAAAGACAACCTTATTGGTGGGGAAAAAAAATACCATGGGGAAGCCTGTGATGAATAAACCAACAGTATTTGGTAAGTCTCTTCTTCTGGCATGCCTTTGCAATGCTCTTAACTCAGTCCTCCTTCTCAGGCCTGGGAGAGCAGCCGCCGTCCTTGCTGTCCCCACCATGGGCGCCTCATACCTTCTTGTCCTGGCTGGGCGCAGACCCAAATCTGAGCAGGTCTGTCTTTCAGCCACCGCAGCTGAGGTGGCTGCAGCTCCAGTTCTGGAGATGGAGGCCCTAACCAGCCTTTCTCAGCTAACCTGCTGTTTTCCAGAGGTCTCTTTCTCTCGCCCGGCTTCCTGTGCCCACCTAGCCTGCCTTGCTGGCTCCCACACCTGCACTCTGGCCAGCTGCGCTTGAGGTGGTTCTCTGGTCTTCCCCTTAGCAAAGAAGTTATCCTTATTGCCCGCCGCCTCCCCGTGGAAAATATCACTGCTGTGGAGTGCTGTTAATTAAATGTGCATTTTCCCCTTCCCAACAAATGCCATTCTCCAGTATAAGGCCTCTGTCAATCAGATAGTCTCAGGCAGCTCAGAATCACTGTTATCCCTCTTCAATGACACATTTGTAGTGATCTTCCTTGTTTGTAAGGGTTTACTCTGCAATTCTTGCACTTGTAGTCACTCTGAGTATTTTAGTTGCAACAGAACAATGTTATAGCTGACATGAAATGTGTCTAGTGACTGGCCAGTCCATTCTCACCTGAAAGGCATTTCCATAATCTTCCACCGCAAACAAACGTTCACACACAATGGGATCATTAACAATGAGGAAACCACAGGTAGAACTGGGGCCTTCCTGTCGTCTCTCTGTCCTCAGCTACAAAATGGTGACGGTTACAGGGCTATTTAGAAAATACTCTGAGAGTCTGAACAAGAGAGACTGAAGTGCACAGGGTGGAAATGCTGCAGGTCAGGGTGGCTCAGCTCTCCTTTTCTGCTCTCTCTCCAGAGAACCAAGGGAATGGTATCAAAGACCACGTACAAAATGCAGCCACTTTTTACAGACCCAGCCTTGGCCAGGGAGGGAAGATAGAAGAAGAGGTACTGAGGACTGACAAGACTGGATATAAAGGCCAGTGACTGTAACAGCCAGGCAATTAGGGACACAGGGCCATAGAATCACAGAGTCGCTGAGGTGGGAAGGCACCCATGGAGATTGTCTTGTCCAACCCCCCTGCTCAGGCAGGGTCAGCTAGAGCCAGTGGCCTAGGACAATGTCCAGACAGGTTTTGAATATTGCCAAGGACGGAAACTCCACAACATCTCTGGGCAACGACTTTCAGTGTTTGATCACCCTCACAGTTAAAAAAGTTATTTCTTACATTTAAAGAAAAAGTGTCATGAACCACTTGCATGTGTGGGTGACCTCAGTCCCCATACTGGCATCCATCCCCCAGCACAGAAGAGATCAGACCAGCTGAAGGATACATGGCAAAACTTTACAGATGACTGATTGTACAGCTTTACGAGCAGGTACTGCAAAGGAAGTTCTATCTTGAATCCCTGTGGCAATAGGGGAATACAGATAAATTTTCTAGTACCAGAAAAATGCATTATGATACTACAAGTATCACCAAACTGATGAACTTCTCAGACCACATTTAGCAGGATCCTGGGAACAAGACCAAGAGGTATCTCACATTAACTACTTCAGACCTCAGCTGATTTCTGTTGCTGGGAGGCTGGAGCAGAAGTCCTTGAGGACTTTATTCCATGACAGGAGCTGCAATACCAGGCAGAGTAAGAACCCCTCCTTCCTCCAGTGTCCTCCAGAGTATGAGACATGAGACCACTCATCCCATTGCAACCCTCCCGCTCAGCTACTGCTCTCCCAGAAACCACTGACCTTACACATGTGACAGTTTCTGCTCCCCTCCTTGCTAGGAAAAACGCTACCATATGGTAAGAAGAATCACATCTCATTTCCAGCTCTTCTTCCTTTTTCACGTCTGAAATAGAAAAGCCATACAGGTCACTGATAGCTCAGTGAGATCAGCCTGGCTGGGGACAGAGCTGTTAGTGAGGGAAACAGAGACAGGCATATCAACGTTAAGGTGGACAGAAAAAGTCAGGCCAGACTCTGCAAGACAACCCAGAGAAGCCCTTAGCTTTAATACTATGGGTATCACAGCTCCACTGCAACCTGATTGTCTTGGAGCCCTTTGATATCACATATGTTCAGTGTCGCTGTCCTCTTGTGATGCTTATATATTGTCCGTCACTGCAATCCTCAAACAGGTATTTGACAGCAGGAAATAGCAGGCCATTTCCCATTAAAAGATTTATTGAGCTCCACATTATCTGCGTTACAGCAAGATTACTTATGTTTGCAGAGTTCAAAGTCTAAAAAGGTAAGGAAATGTGAAAGATAAAGTCTGTACAGCAATGTTAACATCAGTTTTATTTACATCCTCTATTTTACAGTATTCAGTAAATATGTACAGAAATACATTTGCAGATTACAATATCAATGTCCACATTTACCATGAAAAACAGGTAAATAGAAATGTGTTCTATGTAAGGAATGTGGTTGAATTTTGCTCTAAAAGAAAACATCATTTCTTATTTGCTGACATTTGACACTATAACAGTATAATCTTGAGTTACATGATGTATAGTTTGTCTTCAGCTGTCATCACTTGGCAGGGATGGTTCACAGAAGACGTGAATGCCTTAGTTCAAGCATGGATGAAAGGCAAAACACCTGCCAGTCTCTGAATACGTTCCTCTTCCCGCACCCTTCTGTACCTTTTCATGCTTGTCTAAACCACATTTTAGCCATGCAGCATCTTTGGATTTTAGAAAGATGTGATGTTATCAGGATTCATACATATTTAAGAACAAGGGCAAACACTTTCTTGCGTACTGTCCTGCTTAACACTGAGATCTTTCTCAGTCTAAGCATGTATACGCGTGATTTAATGTGATTCCATTTGTAAAAAGTATGCCACCCTCTTGAGATCCTTGTATTTATCTGCTTTCAATTACATTTGAAGTATTCAGAAAGTCTCCTATACTAATCCCATCCAAGTTGGAAGCCACATAGCTCATGCATGAGACTGTCAAACATGAGTAGTTGCAGATGTCAATGCACCAGTGGCAGGGATCCAAGAAGATAGATCAAGGCTTAGTCACTGAAAAATACACGCCAGCACATCTCAGATACATAGCATTGTAGCACCTCATGAGGAAAACGTGTCGTGACAGAAAATCAATAACCTCTTGGAGGCGATCTGTTTTTGAAATATTCTTGATTAATTATGCCAGGGTGTGTTTGGCAACTTTGCCTGCTCCAGCATTAACCTAATGCTTTTTGCATGAAGCACTATTGTAACTAGTCTCATAAGTCAAATCTGATAGTTCAAGTCAGGTTTTAAAGGGTCAGGTTATAGATTTTGTAATGTCTTTGTGTCTGACACTACTGCCTTTACTGTAGTGTGTAGGTTTTTACTATCAATCAAAATAACAATTGTTTTAACATGAACAATAGCATTTAGAACTAATTGCATTTGAAGCAGAATGATTCTCCTAAATAAAGTATGTCAGATAGTGGGTAAAACGAGTAGGGAATGTCAGTGTGTTTTCGTGACAGAAGACCTTAGTTCAGGATGTTCCCCAGGTTTGTTTGCTTACGTGCCTTCTTTGCAGAGGAGAAGCAGCTCTAGGAGACACCCAAGCAGGGCTTCACCTCCATCTTTCTTCCCCTTCTTGCACAAACTGATTTTCCCCCTCAACAAGTTTTCTAACCATACCTTCTGCCCCTCAACAAATGTAGGACCCCAGCCCATGCCTCTCACCCCCACCACATACCCTTTCTTCCCTGCACCCCAGGACATGCTAGTGCCTTACCTGCTGAAAGCAGATCACTCCCGGTCTTACTAACCTTGTGGTACCTCTAGACCCTGCCTTTGCCCGGCTTCTGCATCCTGAGCACAGAGTGCAAGACCAGCAGTGTTTTTTTCCTGCAGCAGGTGCTGTCAGCAAAGCCGAGTGCAGAGCTGAGAGCTGCTTTGGTGCCCGGCCATGGCTTATCACTGGTCATCAGGTCACTTGGCAGCAGCTGCCAGTGTCCAGCTGCCGCGACACAGCTTAGCCCTGCGCCATTGCACAGGCTGGAGGAAGGTGGAGCTGATGCTAGTGCAGTGCTTTGGCCAGGGGCATGTGCACCGTTGCTTGAGAAGCTCTTCCCTCATGCACCTCTGCCTCGCAGTGGAATACACAGTATTTAGAAGATGCAGGGCAATGCACGTCATGCAAAACTGGTTACAGACAGATCGCTGGGTGCAGTAATGAGACCACGCTCACGTTAGTCTGCTACTGCTTTCTGTAATATGAGAACAAAAAAACTTAGGAGGTTACGTCCTCTAGAGTTATTTATTAAAGGAGTTTGCATGTATAATATAAAGAAATAATTAAATAAAGATAATAACAATGTCTTGTGAGATAAATTGTTTGAACCAAGTTGCAGATAGTTGCAGTCACCATGTGGTAGACCAAAGTTTGACCTTTGGCTACCTCACCTGCACAACACCCAATAAATCCACCTCCTCAATAACCACTTCCAAGATTTTAAATTTCCAAATAGCATCAAAGAGCCACCATTTGAAAAAGAAACTGCCAAATAATGGTTTCTTGATTTTCCCAAATGTGGAATTTCTTTCCCCAAATTACACTGGCCCAAAGCCCAGGACAAGCAATATTCAGTCCTGGACCAGTGACAGATTCAGAGTCCAATGTCTTCAGGTTAGAAAGAGAATACTTTGGCTATCATGAAGCCAAAAATACCCATCTGTGAAAGCCCTAGTGCTAGCCCTGGGAGATTGCCAGATATTAGAATTTAACATGGCACATTTTATGTACAGATAAACTTTGCAAGTCAGTTAAAGAGGTTTAGAAAACATACTGATACAAATTGTTTTCTCCTTTTGAGGCCTGTGCAATCAGACTCATGATAAGGAAGGAGTTGCCTTTCCAAGGAGAGGAATGCTATTTTCCATATGAGTAAAATTGTTTTAAACCATTGCTAAAATACATCTGCAAGCTTTCTTTAGTAATTTTTGTGCTAGGAATACATGAGGCTCAATGACTTTACTAGCACTTTTTCAGCATGACCTGCATAAACAGTCAACATTCATTCATGCAAATTAAATCTCGGTCATACATGTTAGAGTGTGTGTGCATGTGTGTATGCATGTATAAACATTGATTTTAAGGATAATTGTAAGAGACAAGAATATATTTCTTTGCCTAAAGATAAATCTTTTTGCAAATAGTTTAAGAAATTCTAGGGCAAGTGGTTTAACTGGTAAGAGGCAAATAAGCTGAACAAAAGATGTAGAAAATTTACTTTGCATAACATTGTGATTAATGAGTGATCCTTGCACAGGATGTATGTGTGTGTATGTTCCACATTGTTAGTGGCGTGTTTTTTCTAAGGATTTTGTGGCAAAAATAAGGACTTGAAGTTGAAAGTAAATTGGGGTTCGCAGGGCTTGCTCAGCTGTGGCTGAGTGCACAGAGCCTGGGCTTTGTTGATTCTCTTGTATTTTAAGTGTCTCCTAACGGCGGCGCAGTGCACGCTGCCGGGAGCTGACCGGGGAGTTTGGGCACAGCACGGAAGGAACAGAAAGCCTAGCTAAGGGATCCCAGCAAAAGGAGAGAGGTGACTTATGTGACATTGCACTTTGCATGTGTTTAATGATATCTGGACACATGACATGCATTAAAAGTAGTTATACTGGATTATACAAAGTTAAAGAAAATTAAGCATGTAGCAATGCTGTTCCGTTCGGCAACATGGCACTGGTTTTGCACAATTTTGCTATACCAAATGTGCCATATCCTGTCCCGTCCCGTCCCTGCCATCATCTTGTTTCAAGTCCAAGTGACCAAGATTTTGATGTGTCAAGTTAAGGCATTACCTGTGCCTGCCAAACATACTGATGGATGCAAAGGGAAGACCTGTGGTGACTGGAAGAGGCCAAGACAGAAGCGAGGATGCGTCGCCCTGGGAGCTGCTGAATCAGGGCCAGGAGGGCACAGAGGGGTTGCTTGGGCTGGTAGGGTGGGAGCTGCAAGGAAGCAGCGTGAAGCAGCAGGAGCTGAGGTGGGAGAGAGACAGACAGCTCAGAGGGAGGCAATTGAAGAAGCCTCCAAAAGCAGAGGGGAACCAGGACAGAGGGTCGATCAAGGTAACGACTGAGAGATGCTGAAAGGGCCAAGATGTCTCAGAGCTATAAGCTTGAATGAGTAGATTGGCTTTCATACCAAATTTTTGTTACTTCTCTATACATGCTTGCTCATCCTAGGCTGACGCCCAGGAATGGAACTGAGGTATACGATGTGGTTCTCCGTTCCTCCATAGCTACCCTGTGTAACCTTGAGCGAGGCCTGCCATCTCCATCTTACCCCCCTGCAAAATGGGGATAGGATATCCTGCCCCTACAGATCAGGGCTGCTGTGAGGGTATGTTTAGTAACACTTCCGAGGTGTTGAAGTGCTTCAGTGATTGGCACTGTGGAAATTCTATAGATAAACACCTATATATAACCTCCCTGACACTAATACAGTCATAGGGGTGAGATCAGATTGACACTGCTATTTCAATATATAGTATGTACTGCATTTATGTGTCAGAAACAAGAACAAACGTGTCAACATTAAGTATGCATGGAGAAAATGATACAATTCCTGTTATGTCAGATATGCCATGTCCACTGTATTTATCTACAGAAAAGAGGAAAAGACTGGGTAACATAAAAGAAGAAGTGTTAATTTTCTTTTCAAAGAACTCCTCACTCTTATATTGATTGAAAATGGTTGTCTCTGGCTCTTGTTTGTTTTGTGGCATTGTAGGGTATTGGTCTTTGTTTAGATCATACAATACTTCTTCCTCCCTCCAACCTACAATAACAATTAACGAGCCGTCTGTGGCTGCCTTGGAGTGCATCCTGTGCATCAGCCTGTCTCAGTTAATAGTCATAATTTCTCATTTGTAAGAGGAAAAGTGCTACTAGTGCTTTCAGTCTCAGAAGGGCTCAGTCTCACTCAAGGATTCCAATTTATTATGTATCCAGCTCTGATATCCTGCTGCTCTCTTTATGGATTAAGCTGCCTTGGTGGAAGGTATCATCCTTCAGATGACACATAAATACTCTCTTGCCAGCTGTTCCCTTCTCAGAAGTTTCTCAACAAGTAAATCATAATCGTGCCCCTTGCTTTACTAGTTTCTGAGCTGGTTCTCCACGTTACTCTGCTAGGAGCATGGGGAAAATGCAGCTTTATTACTGCTATTACTCTACAAATGGCACTGACTACAACTGTAGGGATTTTTAGGCCTATTAGTATTGGTTTCTAAGGTGAATACACCAGTAGTGGTTTTAAAATAAGAGGAATGGGCATAGGTCATTTTGCTGGTCATTTCTGTAAAACCTTTAATCTCAAGGTGCTGCACAAACCCCTGAGAGATAAGAAGGAGATGCAGACAGATTGCTTCACTCATTCTGACATGCAGGAGCTGTTTAACAACACGTAATCTGGTTGTGAACTCAGGAAAAAAAGTGAAGGGTAACATCCTACTGATGGAAACTAGGTTTTAGACAGGAATTTAGAAAGAGAGAAAGCAGAGGCAGCCGGCAGATGCAGCAGTTGCACAGCAGCTCACACAGCAGGGTGCAAAGAAGGGGGCCTCCGTCAAATCCGTACCAGTATAAGTCTCGGGCACGGTGGTGGTCTGCCGCAGGGCAGTTTCCCCAGCAGATGTTGGAGCAGCTGCCCCTGCCAGGGCAGAGGCTTCGACGCGGACGCAGCTTCGCGTGATGGACACAGCCCTCCGGGTCCCGGGCTGCATAAGTTCTGTGGGTGAAGACCCACCTGCAGCCTCCTTGTTCCAGGGAGCACCAGCAGTTCCAGAAGGCTCCCAGTCCATCAGTTATAATGTTGGTGACATCAAAGCTGCAAGGCCTCCTTTATTCTCACTGGGCTTTCGCAGGCTCTTAAGAGCATGGGCTGAATATCACACTGAAGCCCTCTCAGTAGAGATCCACAGTATTTCCATTGAACTAAAATGTCCCATACCCTGTAGTTTTTAGTCTGATCAAATTGAGTAACAAGTCACAGTCTTCTTTTAGTTGAAGTGAATTATAATCACAATTTATGTGATCCCCAAACGGTTTCACCTGCAGAACTTCTGCATACTGACTGGACATCTGAGAAAGCGGATGCTTTTTTAGACTGAACTCCTTGTCGTAAAGGTAGTTCTGGACAGTCTTTACAGATCAGGATGGGCTGACTTGGGAAGATAGCATTGCCATATTTGTGCTAAAGGCAGAAGATACCAATGTACAAAGCTGTCAATTTAGCACCTTTCAAAAAGCTTTAACATTCCCTTTAAAACACAGTTAAGGGAGGAGAAAAGGCCAAGCAAGGTATTGATGAAAACAGTGTTAAAAAAAGCAGCTCTTACTGGTTGGAAGATAAAATATATAATCAGGCTTTCAAGAATGAGCACTTAATTTGCCTAAAGATTATTACAAAACTCATTCTTAATGTACCTGATTTGCATAAAATCTTTTTTTCCAACTACCTGTTGCAGCACACACCTAAAATGGGGAAGCACAGTTCTCCATCTAATCTCAACTTGTCAAGCCAACGTTACAGATGTGCTGCCTATTCGTAATGTGATTTTCCAGTCTCAGATGTCATTAGGCACATATATACCATGTGGGAGGTGGTGCGTATTTTAAAAATATCTTTTAAAGAGTCATTAATGACAGAGTTTCTCTCAGGAAGCAATGGCAGTGGTTCTAGGAATTAATCCACCTGCAGGTCTCGGGGTGGCTTTTTTGCAGTGTGTGCTAATTCAGCTTTACTCAGAGGTTGCTCCTTTGGAGTCAGTATCCCGAGTGTTTTCTGGATCAAATTCTCCATATTATAACCTTCCTGCAAATTCCACCAGAGCTCCGCGCGTTGGGCTGGTTTCTCTCTGTTTTCATGCATCGTTACCAGCAGTTGAAGATTGGGCAAGCCAAATTTCTTCCCCACTTGTAGATGATAGGACCTCAGGAAGCAGTGCTGTGTGGTGGACACAAAATGGGGAGGAAATCGCAGCTTGCTGCTCTGCAGAGACCAGCACTTGCTAGCAGACCTAGCAAGCATAAAGATCTGTCAAAGCTCCCTTCCCTGCTGCAGGGACAGACCGTGACGGGGCACGAGGGGTCTGAGCAGGGCAATGCTGCGGCCAGGTAATGGGGGCTTACGGACACACTTCAACTCACAAGGTGGTCTTGGCAGATGGAACCTTCAGAGAGGGGTTAAAAATGGGTCTGAGGGTCACTGCCTTGGCCCTCCGGAGAAAAAGGGGTTTGTGGCTGGGAGGACACCTTGGCAGGCAGCACCACAGTCGCAGCAGGAGAAGCTGACAGGCTACCTTTTCTTGCAAGTAGATAGAGTTACGGAGCCCAAGCTAAGAGCTCCTGCTAACGATAGGGTTCGTTAGCTCCCTTGCTGCTGCCCCAGCAGGGCTGGGGGCTACCCCTTACCCCAAGCCTGCGGTCACCTCAGGGCACACGTGCAGCGAGTGTCGCCTTCCCGGCTGACGGAGAGGGTGCTCCCTGACATACCCGCAGCATTGCTCAGCTCAAGTCTCCAGTGTCAGCATGGTCATACAGGTAAAACTGTCTCACAGGAGCAGCTGGTCTCAGTGGGAGCAGAATAAGCTGTCCAGGTAAAAATGCAGTTTTGCTTGTAAATACTTAGTCCATAATAAAAGTGCCTTATCAATACAGATTGATAACTAGTTCTAGCATAGTTTACTACTATTACAATACTATACTAGTCATTATACTCTAATTATAAATTTGCCCTTTTCTTAAAGACTTTAAATGGTGCAAAATAACAATTACTGGAAAGCTGTTAGAGCCGCTAATCATCCTCACCATTTAAACCTCCTTGTTATTTGCACTTCCTCATTCCTTAGTCTTCTCACAAGTAAGCCCCTGGAGATGCTTTGACAAACAAGGTGAGAAATGTTGTGCTGTCCTCCAGCCTGCCAGTAAGTAAAAGGGAGCAGTGCCAGAGATACCAGTTGGGCATCTTTGATCAGCACAGCGTGATCTTCAACAAACAAGTCAAGGAAGCACCAATGTTACTTTCTCTCTAAGTCTCAGATTCCCATTGGCCCAAGTTTATTCAGAAATCAGGTGGCAAAAACATTAGAGGGTATGAAATTTCTGGCCTCCTGCAGCTTTCCCAGCCCTGATGGATCCCACTCCAAGCACATTTGACCCCTGCTCACCTTCACTAGGCTTCAGTCCAGGTGCCAGTCTGATTCAAGTTTGGTATTTATAGCTCCAGAGTTTTAATTGGCACTGTTTGACAGAAGGTATCCCTGCCTACAAGATTTCATGTTTTTTAAATTAAGGTTTTTGGAGGGGCTGAAATGGAGGAAAGGGAAATTTTATCTTGGTTGTAGTTTGGGTAAAGCATCTGAAACAGCTTTTTAAAGTGGCAGTTTCACTAGAACATTTTAAACCAAAGTTCATACTCTGGATTTGTAGAACTGCAGTGTTTGCAGGTAGCATCGACATTTGCTGTAACAGACGAAGATCAAAGATACATGTCTCTGATTTTCTCCTTATACTTATAATTGCACTGTACTTTTGACAGGATTTTGTACATAAACTCTTTAGTGATACAGCTCATTATCCTCTTCTTTCCCCCCCTACCTTTAGAAAAGAGCAGAAGGGAGAATTTAGGAAAATAATGACCTATTTTATTATAAAACCACAGGAACTGGGAGGAGGGAAAGGAGAAGAGGACTCTAGATTAAGGGTTGATTGCTGAAATTATTTTAACCACTTTTTAATTGGCAAACTGTTGAGTTGTTAGCATCAATGAAGAGCGCATCAACAAGCAGTATCTAAAGCGGTAAACATTTCAATTGAGAAACGGAGCTCACAAGCTCTGTAACCATCATCCATGTAGTGAAGAGTTAAGACTAAGTGACTGGATGACAAGAATACCTTGTTCAAGAAATATCAAGGGTGGGGTTTGGAGTTAAAAGTCTTTGTTGTCTTCTGGTTTTTTCTCTGAAGAGGTTATGGAGGCAGGGCAGGAGATGTTTGCGCAGGGCAGGAGACATTTGCACAACCTCCAGCTACCCTGCTTTGGGGGCTATGCAGAGTGAGGTACTGATCTCTGTCTGAAGACCTTTTTCATACAGATGTAAGACGTACAGGTGAATCTCCAGGGCTTGCTTTGCTGTCAGTCCCTGTTAATGGACTCTGAAGGTCCTGCACAGTTTATAGACCTCTCCTCTACTAGTGGGCACCTCTATTGCAGACCACATGTAAAACGTCTTTTTCCCTTGATGCTGATTTACATTGTTTAAAGGGATGGGGGCGGAAGAAGTTTTTAAAAGATGAAGAAACTGGAAGCTCCCCTAACTGCTGTATTATCCACCTGACATTCTCCAAATGCCAGTCATTAATTATTAATGCCTTGAAAATCAGAGCAGTTATCCAATTCAAATTACGTTACATCTCTGAGCCAGAGCATTTCCATTATCTTATCATTTCCCATTCAAACAATTCTTCCTTCTCCACAGTTGTTAAAGGCTCAGACCCTGCTCTGTTTCCTCTCATTTGGACCTCTTATCCACGCAAGGATATTTCTACTCTATGTCTGTCCTGCCTTCACGTTGGTGAAAATCGGTGTGAGTTTACAGCATAATTATGACAAACTTACAAATCTGGCCCTCCAGCTGCCCCCAGAACTACACGTGCGCATCTGATGGCAGAACGTGGCCAACGTAAGCCATAACTTTCTTTTCCAGTTGGTGATCAAGTGCTTGGGGAAGGATTGAGCCTGGTTTAGGGCTTAGGCTTCCCTTGCAGTCCTTGCACCTGCAGACCTCCCTGTGGACTGGGCAGGAGAGTTCACAGTCGCAGTCACACCAAGCCCCAGGGCCAAGCTGTTAACCAAAGTAATTCCCTTTAGACACGAGCGATAACTTGTCCCCATGGTGGTAAGGCAGGGTATGTTTCTGAAGTCACCAATAATGCTGGTTCTAGGTGAGCTGTGTATTGAGAAAAGAGGGGGTTTATTTCCTGGCACATTTGTGCTTCACTTATGTATATTTTCATGCCTGCCAGCACTCTGAAATCTAGACATCGAGTGTTGGGGGCAGGCTAGATGCAATTTTTCATGCTGCTGACATTAATTGGATGAACAGACCTTCTCAGAAGGGGCAGTGTAGGAAATGTGTATGGAAAAATGACAAAATAAGGACTTTCACAGCTAAGTAAAGACAAGTGGCTGAAAATGGTTTTTACAGCTTTGGCTTTCATATGTTTCATTTGGGAATCTAAAACGATTTTGCACAACAACTAACAAATTAAGATTCACAACACCTTTCCAAAGAAGATAATTGCTCCCGTCTTACAGATGGAGAAAACAGAGGTATTGAGGCTATCATTTGAAAATATGTCCCCTGTTTTCAAGTCCCCAGATTGAGATACATTTAAACCTAATTCTCAGAAGCATTAAATACTTCAATTTATATTCATTCATTTGGCATTGTTTGTGCCTAGAGTCTCTGAAAATCAGATGCATTGCCTCCTAACTTGAATGGTCAAAATAATTTTGTGATGTGGCAAAGATTGCAAGGCCAGACTGGGGCTGGGACCCACGCCCCTCATGCCACATCCCGTTTTTACTTACTGAGTATCCGCTTGCATTCCTGGCCAAAAGGAAAAGTACATTCTGCTCACTCAGTTTTCCTCTGCTCTCTCGAACAATTGGACATTATAGCAACAATATTGTTTGGGTTATTGATCAACTTTATAGAGTCATTTTACCTTGTCTTTCTAGAACATCAAGAAATTGTCCTCAACTTTTTGTAATTCACCTGGTTTTCCCCCGTTGTTTTCTTTCTTTCAGCATACAACAGTTTTGCCCTTTGTATTAATCGAGATGAGAACAACACATCATCAGTATCCCAGCAGGACCTGTGGACTGGCTGCAGTGTGCACCTTCGCTGTTGGCTATATTTTATGGTAAGGTTTGTACACGCTGTGTTTTCATATTGTATTGGGGGTTTTGTCCTGCTAAATTTGGGCACATATTTCATTATGGATATAATCGCTAACAGATTCACTCTGCATGCCTTGTTTGGTCCAAGACCTGGGCTTTGTCTGGTTTCCCCAGATGCTGATATTTTTAGAAAGTATATGCCAAACCTCACACAACAGGAATTTGTTGAACAATCCCATGTAAGCAGTGGTCTTTCCAAGGGTACATTTTTCAACCTTTTTTCAAGCTAAATGTTTTTCTTGGACCTTAGTTTTATTGCTTAAGGTTTTTGTTCTATCAAATAAAATTGAGAGTAGGCAAATGATTTCCTGCATCAGTATTTAAGCGGCAACAGAAAAGATAGAACACTGTCTTTTTTCTTTACTAGTTCATAAATTCTTTCTGTAAAATTGATTACAGAATAAACCAGTAATCCAAACACTCTGAAGTTTGTTTTTAAAAATGCAAATGTTTGTAAAAAATTAAACTAAAATAGAAATAACCTTTCTTACACAACATTAAATTAAGTTTTTAGTCAGTTCCTATTCAAGCACCTGACTTACATGACAGAGTTTATTTACTTTGGTCATTCTAGCATTTTATTTTCACTAAACCTTTGTTTTATTTACAATGCTCCTTTGATACCGTATATCCTCTATCCTTTCCGCAAACATTTCATGACCCTCTCTTTATTTCTCATATTCTTCCTTCTCGCCTCACAACACCCTTCCCTCAGCTAAGAGGATATTTTCCAAAATTGTGGATAATACTGCTTTTTCCACCAGTCAAGTGAGATAAAACTA
The DNA here is from genome assembly GCF_000690835.1 of Fulmarus glacialis. Classification (NCBI taxonomy): domain Eukaryota; kingdom Metazoa; phylum Chordata; class Aves; order Procellariiformes; family Procellariidae; genus Fulmarus; species Fulmarus glacialis. The sequence continues at coordinate 24,097 of NW_009197849.1, read as the reverse complement.
ATGAGAGAGGAACACAGGCTCAAGGCAGTACTGCCATACTGCTTCAACTACGCAACTTGCCCCTTTGGTCCAATGAAAGAGACAATTCATACATATCCACACACTGAGTGATCATAAAATGCTAGTAATCCAGCTGAAGAGGGATGTTCTGTCCCAGGGCAACAGTCACATTCTGCCATTTGCTTTTATAAACATACATATCCTTCTTAAAAAAAAATAATATTTGTAATTGTAAGATAAGGACAGCCTCATGCAAAAAGCCCCATAATGATTCCTTCAGGAGAAAGGAATTTTTTTTTTTTAACCCATATATAATAATGCATAACTGTGGTATTTCTCAACCTTCCTCTGAAGGGTGCCTAGAGACAGGTTGGCAGAGTTACTGTACCTGTGATCTGACCCGCTATGGCAACTCCTGTTTTCTCAAAATCGTCTCAGTAGGCACATGCGATAGTATTCAATAGGAATAGAAAACTGAAACAATCCAGTTCTGCAAGTGAAATAAAACCAGAGGTTCCTTAAAATCTTTTAAGAAGCTGTTACAGTATCAGTGTGATACTCATATGGCTTGATCCTGCCCACTACAGTGCATCTACATCCTACAGCTAAAAGTACAAAGTAAAAGGAAATTGTAGGACAGGTAAAGCAAGGAAAGAAGATTCTGCATTAAGAAATTAACTACTAAGCAGATACGCAGTTACAGCCTATGATCAGCTCCCTTTGCTTTGGTGTTTATTGGTTTTGCCTACATGTACATTATTTCCAAAATGGATAGGGCTACTCTCAAGTGACTCACCTTCTTCCAAGTTGTGATTTCTCTAAAGATGGTCTAAGACAATTGCTTATTCAGCCTAAAGGTCATCCTGCTAAATTCTGCACTTACAGCCCATTTCTCCTTCTACTCTTATGAAAGAAGGTCTTTGGGGAAGACGGGAGGCAGACACAGGCTACACGTGCCATCATCTGCAAGTTCTGCATGTCTTCAGCCTACAAGTGTTATTGAAGCCTCTATCCAAGATTTGGTTGAGGCTGCAGGCCAAATCTTGGCTCGATGATACCAATACAATGTACTTGACATTCACAGGTTGGAAAAATCTACCAGAAAGTATGAAAAGTGGGATTTTTTCATCCCTCTCACTCAGAGTGTGCCTACCTTTCACAGCTGAGGTCCACTATCTTCCTGCTGCTAAGTGACCACATTGAAGGAGAGACCTTAATCACTTAGAGGGTTTGGAATTGCTTAATTCAGATTTGCTGCCCTGTTGGTGTACCTTTTAGACCTCTCAAGGTTAGCACAGTGCATTAAAATGAGACTACACCTGCAAATGACCTAGTTACATACAGCCTGGTGGAACATCCTTCCTTTGTAGCTTTGGTTGTCCATGGGTCCCCTGCTGGGGCTTAGTTCTTGGTTTATGTTTTTTTACCTAGAAGTTAGGGATCTGCCGCTTGAGAATTTGTCCTTCTCCCTACGTTATTCTTCCCTCAGCAGAAGTGTTTTCACTGCAACTCTCTCAGGATAAAGTGGAGACAGTTGCTAATCAGATGTTGTCTATGTTTTGCCCTTGAATTTTGAACTCTCTCCCCATCTCAGCTGAAACCTTCTTACCACGCTACATGATTTATGTATCACGTCGCACTTTGTACTGTAAAGGAGCATACAGGAGGATATTGTTTAGGTTTGATTTTGTTAATGCATTTTTTTCAACTCCAAGTAGAGGAGAGCTTCTGTTTTATTTCATATGTGACTGAATCTTTCACATATGGAAGAGATGGTGGAGTAGCAAGCTTTTATTATATATATTTGATAAATGAGAAAACAGACAAACAATTCTGAATGGAATCACTGAAGTTGGAAGAACATAGCTAAATAACTTGATATCCCTTGAGCATTATTCAGAGACATGTTATCTGAGAAACATCCTTTCTTGAAGAGTAAAACCTTTTTCTATTTTTCTTTCTGGTTTTTTTGCATTCTCTCCCTTCAGTCAGAGAGCATTTGAGTAGGCACACTTAGCTCATGAGCTCTCTGCGAGGGGGAGCTCTCCCTTACTCTTACAGAACTGTGCCCAGGCAGCGCACTCATAGATTTGCATTGCCTGTCACAGACCATACGTGGACTTTCAGGATCAAGGCCATGGGATAAGACAGGAAAGGCCGATTGGCTTTATTTAGCGTGGCTTGAAAAGGTCACAATTTGTATTGAATTGTTAAATCTAGACAGTGCTAAGAAAACCCAAGAGCTTGCCAGTACTACCAGAAAATACTGCCAATGGGTGTATGGAGTTGGTTGTCAAGGAGCAGAAAAGAGCCAGAAATGTGTTGCTCCTTGTAATAAGAATGACCTCATGGTAACTAATATCAGAGCCTAATATGTCCCTAAAATAAACTGAGACAAATACGTTTATTTAAAATGGTTTTCTTGTTCCCTCTGCTTTTGAGCGCTTGAGGATGCCAAAAAAACAGACCCTAAGAACCTGACTCCCCTGCTCTAGTCATGCTGGGCTACATGTTTGGGAGCAAAAGACTTGATCTGCTCTCTCGTTGCTTTCTCAAATCCACATGTGCCAAGCTTGGACTTGATTCATTCTTTCATTCTTTGATAAATCCATTTAAAGAGCTCAGGTACCTTTAAACTTTCATTTGAAAATAAAGTTTCTCTTGAAGTGACTTTAGGAGAGTTCTGTAGATTTGCCAAGGGAGAGTGTTTAGATGGGGTAATTTGCTGAATTCTTCTTGAACGAATTTAAGAAAGGAATGTACACTGAGAATTTGGAATGAATTTGAGATCGATGCTGTCAGCCTTGCTGTAGGATTTCCACTAGCAATTCTCCATAGAAGGAGAGGAGGATCAGAAAGAGAGATGTTGGCAAAGGGATAAGAGTGCAGGCTGCTAGGACAAATCTTGACATTCAGAAGAGAGAGGTGGAGAGTTAGAGCATGAAGCTTGGTGGGAATTGACAGCCATATCAATAAAGAAGGGCAGGATTGAGAAACCAGAAGGATTTCTGAGGTGGCTGGCGCCGATGGAGCAGGAGAGACACAGCATGGCTGTGCTAGGGTGTGCTGAGGGTCTGTGTGTAGGGAGGGGGTCACGAATGCTTTTGGAAGTGAGCACTGGGGACAGAAGTTCAATAGAGGTCAGAGGAATCGGTGGTTGAGGGAAAAACAAGTGAAAAGTCCTTGAAGCAAGTAAAAGAGATGAACTAGAACCATGGATTAAAAGAGAAATGGGTAAGGAAATGTGCAGCTCACAGGTCAGCAGCTTGAAAGCTGAAATCATGCAAGTAAGTGGGAAAAGCCAGGAGGGGGAGAGAGAGACAGGCTTTGAAATCAGAGTGGAAGGCTGATGGAGAGGTGGGTGATAGATGAGACAATGCAGAGGAGGAGAAAAGAGTTGGAGCCAGAGCTACTCAGAACAGGAAAGAGTAGGAAGAAGTAGAAACAGCAGAAATAGGCCAGGAGAAGATTAGCGTCCCCTGTACCTGACCCAGAAGAAGGGTGGGAGAGCAGAAGTGCTTTCAGCAAGAGAAGGCTGGATGGATCCTCAGTCTGTTAGGTCTGACATAGCCATTATGGACTGTTACATTCTGGCTCCCCTCCACCTCCACATCCTCAAATGTTTCAGTCAAAGAAACAGTACAATCACAGATGACATGCATGGATAATACATTCTCACTTGCTTGTGCAGCTCCTTAAAATATAGCTCAGGAAGGCATAGCAACCATTACTATATTTAAAATGAAATATTATTTATCAAAATAGATGACTTCCAAAGATGACAACACCTTACAGCGAATCTGCAGAGTTTCTGTCATTCTAGCTACCTGTACATAAACACAAATTTCTGCTAAGCTTTGTTAATCGCAGAGGATGCCAGCACCGTGTCATGCTGAGTATGTTTTGCATGTGAAATTATTTGCTGCTGCAGTTGCAGGACTTGTCTTCTTCTGACTGCGTAAGCCTCTCCATACCAGTAGCACAGTCCCACATGACCCACGTATTGTTCAGCACCACTCAGATCAATGGAGAAGAAACTGGAACAAGACAGGATGATTGCTGTTAGTTCCTAACTGATGACTGTTTATTGGACTTATTTTTTAGTCTTTAAAACTTCTAAACAATGTACATTCCTGGTGTAGGTAACTTAGGCCTGGCTGGCGCTATTGTAAGAAGCCTAGCATCTTAATGTGGCTGAGATCTTAACACTTCTGATCAGATGCAGAACAAGCTGTCCTATGTTTTTTGGGGAGGGAGGGAAATCATAAGGATTTATGAAAATGTGTCTCACATCAGTTGGTATTAGAAATCAAAGGTAGAACAGATCTAGTGTTGGTCATTGTGCTCCTGCCTCTGAAAGCACAGGGTTGGTCCCTACTCTATAACCACAAATGATTTGTTCGTTCAAGTTTTGAATGACTCAGCTGCTGTAAGCCCATCACCTCCTGTGGGAGACGTTCCACAATTCAATAGTTCTGGGTAAAGTTCTCCCTTTCTGTGGAAGAGAGCGATGCTAGGAAAGATCATGAAATAAAAACATAGAAAATGCCCATGTTCTGTTGTGTGGTAAAGAGTAGCCACAAAGGGAACTGGCCTAGGATTTGTTTGGGACCAAGGATTCAGCCATCCTTTCTGCCAGACGGTGGAAACCTGAACAGCACAGAAGGTGTGGGAAAGGATTTGCTGCTGCAAGAAGTAACCAGAAAGGAACTGCCACAGTAGATCAGAGTAGTCATGTATCCAGGCTCTAGCTGTAGCTAGATGTAGCTAATGGCAGATACTTCAGGAGAAGATATAGCAGGCCATTTTGGAATAACCAGACTGTAAGGAAAGTTTTCTCCCAACACCTGTGTCAAAAAGTAGATGCTTGGATCCTTCAGTCTTGATGATTTATATCCCTTGTACTCTTTGAACGTAAGCATAACTATACACATTCTTATTGCTTGTCCAGTCTCCTGACTTCAGAAGCTTGCTAGAGTTGCATGATACAGGCCAGAGAAGAGGAGTAGACTAGACTTCCAAAATTTTATACTTCAAAACTTTTTTGAATATCTTGATTTCAGTGATGCATCGCTGAAAGATAGGGTAGAGCATTCCAGAGGTTAATTGGGTAACATGCAGAAAGATATTTCTTGTCTCTGAGTTCTGTTGAAGTGCTGCTTCTGTTACGAGGAAGAGCACTGGGAGCTCTTCAGCCATTTTATGACATGCATTATTATTCTGTGTCCTTTCATTCACTGCTCTTGAAAAATTACACAGCCCCTCATCTAGTCATTCCCGTTTCCAGAACACGTAGTACTGATTGTTGTTTGGCTGCAGATTTCGCTGAAGGACTCAACTTGGGCAGGAAATGGGTGGAGACTCTCAGAGTTCAGACCACAATGTGCCGCCAAGCTGTGATGCTTGTGCAAGTATATCGAGACTCCTGTGGCTGAGAGAAGCCATCATGAAGCAGCAACCATTTTCTGCAACATGTCTCCCATTGCAAAGTCTTTCGGGTGTCATGGTTATCTGCCATTATATCCACGTGTTGAGCTTGCTTCTACCAGGACTAAGTTTTACACATGCTGTTGTAACAGCTGCATTACTCAAAACGACAGGTAGAGCACACATATACCACAAGGTTCTGACAATTTTTTGTAGTTACTTTTACTCATTAACAAAAGATCTATAGCCAAAGAATAAATACACATGTATCTTCTCTGCCTAGTTTTCATTTCCTCCTGATTACTTTGCTAGGAGAGATACAGCATCTACTGTATACTAGAAGTGAAAAACAGCGACAAAGTCAAATTTTTGACAGATTTGTTAAAAAGAAGCAATATTGTGTGTTTTCAAATAGCTTTTTCTGATTTCTACACCAGCTGGTTGAAAATTTCTGAAAATCACTACTTCTTTTAACAGACACTTTAATTTGAATACAGTGTGTGAATATTTTCATTCCTTCTTTTCTTACCAGTTCTAACAAATGGCTAAATGAGCTCGATGACCTGTAACACATTCATCTTTGAAAACACATGGTTATGTCTACATGGGCTGCCATGGAACCAAAACACAGGGAGGTCCAAGTTTATTTTATCTTCTTAAAAGTAGCTGGTCCAGTTTTAGCTTAAACTTTTTCTCCTCCATTTATTTTTATCTAAACGACCCCTTTTTTATACCTGTTCAATAACAGGGTCTTAAATTGGATCTAGATTTGCACTCCTAAGTAGATCTTAATGTATGTTCCCCTGTGCTTATCTAATAATGAGGTTGGACAGGAATAATGACTACTAGAATTGCAACGTTGAAGGCATTCATTAACATTAGTAATCAGCAATCTTGTGTGGAAGCTTTATGCCTACGGTTGATCAGCCTTTTATTGTGCGGCGTCGGGATAGCTTGTATTCAAGCAGGAACGAACCCGCCAAGAAAGGCCATCAGGTGAGGTTTCCATGGCAGCCGTCGTCCCTTTGCAGCTCCCGTTTGTGGTATAGGCAGTGCAGGAATAGTCAGTGTGTCACTGCTCTGTGGAGAGAAGGCTAACATTACTCCATCCCGATGTAGGGAGTGGCGTGGTACAACTCATTTTAAGGAAGATCAGGGCGGCTGATCAGGTGGGTTTGTGACCACTGTCTCCCAAGTGGTGCTCGGTACCTCTTGTGCTCAAAGCATGAGTTCCTACGGTGTGGCTGCACCGGGGACAGGCGTACAACAGCTACACTGAACAACGCATGAGCAGTATCGCCAAGCAATGAATGGGCTCCCGTGCTGGGCGGCAGAGAGCAGAGTGCATGAGCTGTACTCAAAGACTCTGAACTAACCAGAGATCGCTGACATTTGGGAGCTCATCAGTGACTCATTGGTTGGATTTAGAAAATATTCCCTCTTTCCAGCATAATTGCGTTCTAGTAAATGCCACTTCTACTTGGTTCATGAAGTTGGCTACATAGGTGCAGTTTAGAGGTCCCTTGAAAAGTCCCTCTGTAAAGGTGCTTTATAGTGCTGGGCAGTTTCATCACACCAGAGAAAGTAAGTGAAAAAGAAGCACTGTCTTTTTATCAAGCTTTTTCCTTGGAGCTTGTCTTTCGCAGAATGATCATAAACCGAAAGCAAATGAAACTGAAAAACGTTAGGCAATAATAGACTCCCCACTAAGCCAACCCGGGAGTAGAGGACATCCCATTACCTTCTACCCAACTGTCCCATCTTTTCCTTCGATCGAGAGGAACATGGTATCCCCTGTTACCATGGGTTACAAAGGAACCCTTTATTTTTTCACAGATACCTTTATTTTGTCAGGTTAATTCTGGCACAGAAGAATGTTGTGGAAAATAACTGTAAAGTACAGAGATCATCTTCTATATGTGAACTCATTTGGAGAAAGGGTTTTTAATCTGCATTTAGATCGTGCAGATTAATTTACTGACACATGTAAATTCCTACATGAAGTGTCCAACTGTTAAGGTTTTGGCTGTAATAAAAGCTTTCCTAAGGAGGGGGGAAGCTATGACAACCATGTACATTTCCAGGGTGATGGATAATCATTAAACAGGGATTCTGTACTTGCTGTGTGACAGGCATTTATGGTAACAGTTTTGGGTGGACTTCTGTGTCTCTGCCCTTCAGGAGCTTATGACTGTTGATCTAGAGATCAAAAGTCTTCCTTAAACAAATAGAAGTATCAGCAAGTGAAGCAAATCTTATGGACGTGGAAATCCCTATCAATAATAGTCTGTGCAGCTGCTGAGTCTTCTCTAGCAGTGCTTCACTGTGAGCTTCTCTCTCAAATTGCCAGGTCAGAAAGGAAGAGATTTACATTCTTGAAGAGAGCCCAGCAGCTCACGGGCACCAGCGTGTCTCCACTGAGCACTTTTCCCGGTTAGCCTCCGTGATGTTTGCTCAGTTGTTTGGCAGCATTTGCCTTTCTTAGCTCCCACCTACTGGAACGTATGGACTTGCTCTGCTCCCTCTGACTTCACCACTCACCACATCAGATCTCAACACAAAAGCTATCCCTTCAAAGGGTGTCCATTGCAGTCACACACAGCGAAACCACATATCTGGAGTGCTTCTTCAGGCTGCACTGCAGTAAAGCTGACACCCTGTCTCTTGGGTTAGTGTACCAACAATCTCCACTGTAGCTGAATGCTAAAAATCTCTGTCACCAGCAAACCACCATCATTCCTTTTCCTTTACTGTATATTGAGTGTGGAGCTGGGCAGAATTTCACTGATGAGGTGGTTTCTTTTTTTTTTTTTTTTTTAATGTTTATCCTGCCTAGAGAAAAATGACTAGATCCCAAATAGTACCAGGTGACCAAAAGAAAAGGAGGAGCAACCTAAAATACAGGTGCTGAAGAAATTATTCTCTCAAAAAGAAGCTGAACCATATGTTTCTGGCAAACCCAAAAACTGTAGCAAGGAGAAGCAGCAGAAACACACAAATGAGTACAAAATGAAAGAAGGACATTACAGAAAGCAGAGCGTTGGGCTGTGTAGAAGAGGCTGGAGAACCCTGAATGCTCTTTGGATAAAGAACCTGCTTGGAACAGAGGGTGCTGCAGTTTCCACGCTGCCGCACGGAACAGGGGTGTGTATTCCTCATAAATATAAATGCAGTAAGGAAATACCTGCCTACATCAGAACATGAAAATTGGCCAACTGCTCATATTAAATTTAAAACAAAGCAGTAAGAATGTGGGAAATCAGTCATAGTTTCATCATTTGTGATGTCTGTTCTGGGTGGATGTCATCCAGGTGCTCCAGTTCAGTTGCAACTTGCAGTCCTTTCAAATAATTGCTTTTCAGTTACAGTAGCTAAGCCTATAGCCCAATCCACTTTAGAAAAACAGGGCTGTAAGAGTCAGTACTTGTTATTTTTGTTTTGTTTCAGGGTGTGCTGGATTCACCACGTTACAGGAGTGTGGGTGTACCCGCTTCTTGAGCACCTCAGCCCAGGTGTCAAAATAATCTTTTTTGCAGCTGCTACTGTAATAATTAACATATTCTACTTGGTGGGAGAGGTCCTGAACAACTACATCTGGGATACCCAAAAATGTGAGTATTGTTTTAGGAATATTAACTGATGAAATACACCGTCGGGACTTGAGAATGCTCCCCTGAAAGCTGAGAAGATTTTAAGCTGGCTAAAACAAAGGAGAATGACAGCAGTTCTTCTGAAACATCTTGCTTGCTTGCTCTTTAAAGCAGCCGGATGAACGAAATGGCTGCTGGAGAGCATGATGAGCTATGAATATGTATTCTTTTTTATAACTTCCAATACTAATTTAAGAGCTGTTGGCAATTACCTGAGAGGTTTACAACCCACTTGGTTTACAACCCACTTATTAGCTGATGAACCCATTAAATGCAGCTAGAATAAAGTATCATTCTGTGGGAATGCTGTTAATGGTAAGCTTAGACTTAGAAATAAAAATATATTCTTTTAGTATTTTCAGGTGTAAGGTGTTTTCTGCTTATAAATTTACTCAAGAAAAATGAATATGTTCATGTCAGTGAAATAAGGAATGAAAGATCACCTTAGTGTGGGGTAAGCAAACTGTGCAGACTCTACATCATCTACCCTGCCTGGGCCACCCATTGCTGAGTAGAGGAAAAAGGAAAATAAGACAAACACAAGATTAAAAGTAGGTTCCTTTAATCTATGAAAGATGGTTTTCATTTATCAAATTGCCCAAAATAAGCAAACAACATTCATAATTGCCGCAGTGGCAAATCACAACTGGAGTGAAATTCATGTTCCATGGGAATTCTGTCATTATATTAGTTGGGCCCCAAACACGTTGGGACCGTATGAACAGCCTGTATCCCCTTTTGGGAAACTTAGTGTGCACTGGTTAAAACACTGTAAATTCACATGGTAGTTTATTGCACACACAAATCTCTTTTAACAAGTCCTCTAGTACTAGGTAAAACCTAATGCCAGAAGCTCAAAGCAGTTTTACTTGCCATTTGCGCATATTAGCACCCGGCTATAAAGTGTCTTTTTGGTTTTGCTCTAGAACCAGCGATCATTGGTCACAGTGTTCAAGTCTGGTTTTCAGTCCTCAGTTTGGTGCCACGTTCACATCTATTTAACTTATTTAAGTTAATTCAGGAAAAAAGTTTCTAAAAAAGGCAGCCGCAAGGAATAATCTCACTTGACCTAAGTCCTGTATGAAGAATAATAATGTGGTGAAGAATCACATGTTCTTACCAAGTCCATGAATAAGTAAATGGTGGAAAATGGTGGAAAATGGTGGAAATATGCATACATATTCCACAGTATGCATAACAAAATCCCTGGTTCTTGTGGCCCTCCACCCTAGAGGAGCTAACGTCAATGGGGTCATTCTGCCAACCTCTTCCAAGGTTCACCATGGCCGCCTTATCCTCTCCATCATTTCCTTGATTTGGTTAAAGAATATTGATCCAAAGTCCTTTGTGGCTCAAGCACTTGCAAACCAGAAAATGCCATGAGTCACCTGCTGGTTTGCTGTGCTTGAAACACCTTGCATAAACCTAACCTGAAGCGTATGGCAGGCACACGACAAACAGCAGAGATGTAAAATAATGCCAGTCTGTCACCATGCGAGACTTGGGAAAATATTACTTGAAAACTGTACATTTAAAAGGAGCTTTTGAGCAGTAGGCTTGCAAATTAAAGCAGTTTGCCATGAGAAGATTTCTGGGGTGAGAGGGGGGTGGTTTGGGTTTGGAGTTTTTTTCCTTTTCCTCTGGAGATGCATTAAATAAAACCTCACTACTGACAAAATGATTTGCAGTTAGTTTTCCCAAGTTAAACCACAAACATGGTAGGCAAGGAAAAATTTGCCCTTTGTACAAGCCAGTGTCTGTCCACAGTTTTGAGGGTATCTTCTATTTGATGCATCTGCAGTAGAGTGCTTCAGAAGAAAGGAAAGAGGCTCTTTCAAAAAGGCAAATAAAACAGCTCATTTAAAACTATTGGAAAAGCTCCTTCCAGCAGAAAGCAAAAGACTCAAGATTGGCTCTTGAGCAGCCTTGTAAAGCCACTGTAATCTTTTGGACCCAGCCTCTTGTTTTGGTTGTTAAACCTTCAACTGTGGCTCTTCCATTACATTGGTTTGCCAGCAACACCCAGGGCCATTGTACTTGGGCAGCTGGCAATGTGCAGACCCATTTGTTTCCGTGCTGCTTCTTTCAGCAAGGCAGCTTTGCAGTTGTGCTTTCTAACTGCAGATGGGTCTTATTGTTTCCTGTAATGGAATTAATTAACTATGTTTCTAAGTGACTTTCAGTGTACCTACCATGTATGCATATATTGCATTAGCAGGTGATCTTACTTGTGACTGGATTTTCCTTTCAGCATTCTCAAACATTGCTTCTCTTTTGCGTTCAGTCCTCAGAAGTCTTTCTTTTCCAGCATGCAGCAGGCCTGAAAACCTCCAAAAGAAATATTTGTATTTGAGATGTCTGGCAGAGAGGGCTTAGTCAGAAGAACAATACTTTTGTCAGATACCAATAGTAATTCATTGTCCAGGAACAGGCACATGAAATAGCTGAATGTTTCCATTGCCAGAAAAAACACAATCTGCTGCCCAGCCCAGACTTTGCTCAGCATAGAAAAGAGACAAGTCCTGCAGCAAGGATAAGTTCTTTAAGGAGCCCTACACTCAACTCAGCCCTCCTGATATTACTGAAAGTCATGGCCGTTAGAAGAAGAGAGAGGTGCCCTATCAACAGTAATTGATTCTTCATTCTCATACTCTCAAAAAAGGGAGATGTACTTGCATATATTTAAAAATCCAATGCTGAAATGGAGGGGGGGTTAAAGTTATTGAATTCTGAAACACAATTTTAAAAACTTGCTTTCAAATAAAGTTGGCTGCTTAGCTTCAGCTATAATAACATCTACTTTAATTTGCTCGTAGGTAAGCAGAGGAGGTGAGGGAACTAACTGTTCCCAGACCCCTGCAGCCATCAAAGGCTGAGCGTGCGGCAGGGGGTTAGGCTGATTTGAAAATAGTCCGGAGGGAGGGCGGATTGTGCAGTTCATTACTGGACAACCACTGCCATCAGGTGTGCAGATGCTCTTTTCGTTCACAGCAGGTGAGGTAACACATGCAAGAGCATGTGATCAAGTAGGGGAGAAACAACAGCAACAGAGGGAAAAGAAAGATCAATGCGTTAGAGTAAGTAAACTCTTCATTTTTATTCATTCAGAGATTTTTAATAGCTGTTCTCCATATGTTTTCAGGTATTGAAGAAGGAAAAGAAAAGCCGAAATTGGACTGAACAATAGAGGCAACATGGAGGATTGTTTATGATTCTATGGAAGATTTCTCATCCCCGACAGAGGTTGGCATGGAGAGGAATCTTTTGGAAAGGAGGAAGTTTAATGGGCCCTCTGCTCAGTGCAGGGATATTTTTGGGTTTTTTATGGGGGGAAAATGATTTTAGCAGAGAATAATAATAATGTTTCAACCTCCATTCCTATTCCTCCACGCTTGCATGTGACATACACATATAAGATGTATATTTATCTCCACGGCATTCTCAATGTGCATTTCTTGCATCAAATAAGTCATTAAATCATTAAGTCATTAAATCTTTTCACTTCCACCAAGAAGAACAATGAGTCCATTCTGTGTATTGTTTGAGAAAAGCTTAACCAGATAGGTCTAATATGGGGAAACCAAACAATCCTATATATTTCAAAGTACAGTGTAAAAATGCAGTAGAAGTTAATTGCATGAATGTATCCGAAGAAGAATTCAATCTGACTGAAATATTAATGTAACACTATGTAACAGCTGCCTTAAATCGGTGATATTAATAGTTTTATCGGTCCAGTAGAATCTTAATTTGCAGTGTTAGACTATCTGAATACGATACAACTTTTCTTAAATAGGCCTAAATAAAGATCAAATGAAACCTGCGTTTCTGTTTCTTCATGCTGATTTTTGAAATTCTAGATGGATTGATGGCATTTGAATGATATATTTTCAGGTTTTCCAGCATCAACTGTAGATTATATTATTTCTACATGAAGATTTTTCTTCTTCCTTTCCTAGTACAAGACCTGGTCCTGCATTTTCAAGTTGTAAGTTCTCAATAGATGGGCTGAGCTGTTAGTGTTGTACCAGAGAGAGCATTTAAGCCTTACTTCGGGAAGGCACGTAAGCAAATGTTTAAAGTTAAACATATGCCTGTTTGTATTAGGAATTCAGTTGCAAAATACTAGCGATCATTTAAACTTGACAGGATTCTATTTAATTATCAGACAATCAAGAAGGAACTCTAGTAGGCAGAAAAATTGTCTAGAATTAAAATGAATGGAATAATTTTCAGCAAGAAATTATTTATAAAAAAGTAACTTTAAGATCCAAATGTCTTGGTATTCACATCACATTTATTCATTAGTGTATTTAGATATATTTATTTGAACACATGCAGAGTACTTCGAAGATGTATAATGTTAATGTGTGATTTTTATTAAAGGGATTTCTGCAATTTTAATATGACTTAACCATGTTTCTGCTCTTGAACAGTTCTGGGAGAACTGATCTTGTGCAACTCATGCCTCCACAGTATTTTTTTAAATGTATATATGTACACACTATCATATGAAACAGTGCACAAGTTCAACAATGTGCTTTTTGGTTGGTTTCCTTCAAAAATAAGGCTTCTGTGGTGATATTGTCATTGTGACTGTGTCTGTCTTCTCAATAATTTTTAACTTGATCAGAGTTGCAAAGATTTCAAAGCTAGGCAAGTTACTAGAAAGTTCACGGAAGTGGCCAGATAAAGAAGAAGGAGCTCCTCTGATGGTGCCACAGAGGGAGAGGACAGGACACAGAAAACCAGCAGAATTTGGAAGCAAATTAGCTGTAGCCATGTGGCCTTGCGTTAGGAATGTTATGTTCCGTTGGACCTGAGCTATGCATTACATGTGCAACATGGTTATTCTATCCACAGATAACTAGGGCTTGATTGTAATAGATGGTTGTTGTTGGAGGTGGGAAGATGTCTGTTATTTGCAACAGGCTTTCAAAACTCAGGAAGGAAAGAAAACACGGATTCAGTCATGTTTAGTGAGCTAGGAACTGTTTAAAGTCACTGCTTCTGAAAGCTGTGGTAGTGCATGAAAGTACCGGTGGACAATGAATTTGCTGAGGAATTTGGCTGTACTTCCCAACAGCAGCAGCAGCGGTGACAGACATCGCATTGTGAGAGATTATCAACTGAAGCTTAGGGTGGGAAGCCTAAAGCACAAACCTTGTTGACTTGTTTGTCATTTGACAAACTTGCATAACTCATGCTCTGCTGTTAAGCCTAGGACATTTTTGCAATTTTTTTATTTCACGGGGATTGTTTCCTTCACTGAATTCAAGAATTCATTCTGATGGAAAGAATGTGTTAAATAAAAATAAGAAATGCCAAAATGCCACACAGCTGTACACATTCTGCTAGAGCATAGGCTGAACATCTCTGCTGTATTTATTTCACCACTGAATGGCTGAGACCTCAAAAACGGGCTGTTGCTGAAAAGATTCCTCTTTCTCAGTAAGTTTTGCACCTGGTCATGATAAGTTTTGCTTCTAATACCATGTCATTTTAGGTGATATTGGAAATGTCGTAAGAATATAAAGAGAACAGAAATATCAGAAATCAAAATTGCATAGCTGAATCCATAGGTATGTGTCCAAGTAAAAGACGACTCCCTTTCAGAGGTACAGCATAGGAACACTTAAAAATGTCATGGCTCATATCTGTGAATTTGTGAATATCCAGCACCTCAAAAAAATAGACTACCAAGCTTAGATCTCAGTTAAGCCCCTGAGGTTGGCAGTGCTAGACAAAGGCAATATATGTGACACAAAACGTGGTGGGTTTCATTTGGTTTGAGGAAATTTATAGTATCCCAAGAAGGTTTGAACTCAATTTGTCTTCTCAGATCTCAAAAAGTTCTCCACCTCCTATGAGCTTTGAATCATCGTATTTAAAGTCAAAAACATTTTAGAGCATTAAATCCAGCCTATGATGTATGAACCATGATATAAATAACTTAGGGGCCTGTGTACCCAGAGAGCACTCTTCTAGACTGTGTTCATTCCCTTTAGAATTACGCAATCCATCATTCTTAAGGAAGATGATGGATGAATGATGACTAAAGTAAAAGTCACTTGTAAGCTTGCCAAATTTCAACCATCTTGGCTGAAATTGTCCCTGAAAGGTATTTCTCTTGGGGGAACTATTTTTTTGGTGGAAAACTTTTTGTCAGAACAGGTCATCTATTTCCAAGTGCAAGTCTATGAAAAAAAAAAATCACGTCTGGAAAACTTTTCTCTATTTTTCTCTTACTGTGGAGCTGGGTCTTTGGAAGAGGGATAGCATTTATGTTAGTTACACTTCTGAATTTATGAGGAAAATCTATTCATCTTTCTCCAAGTTTTAGAAAAAATATTCTTATACTTCCCTGTAGTGCACAGGTAATTCTCCAAAGTGCTTATCAACTTTGGGAATGATCCATCTTGTGGCTGAACAGGATTTTCCCTACCGTCCCTGATCTGTTGACCTTCTCCAGGCCTGATTACCCAAGACACACACCAGAAGGGGGACCCTGACTTTGGTTCCCATGTATTGTCAGTACCTCCCAAAGCTGATGCAAATAAAGCTCCCTAGACCAAATATGGAGGAAGCAAAGCTTTGATGAAAACCTGAGCAACGAGAATAGGTTCTAGATGGATAAACTAAGTGAAAAAACTCTAGCTCTTCCCTTCAGGACTGCAGTAAAATTAAATTAGTAATGTTTGTTCAGTACGTCATAGTTGTAATGATAAACCACACAGAAAACTCTGTGAAGGAATCATTAGTTTTGTTGTCAGAGAAGAATATAGCGTGCAGTAAATAAGGCAGGCTGCCACACCTTGAACCCCAAGGAAAAAACAAAATACAGTTTCATCATTCAGTGAGCACCATCCATCATGTGTTATGAATGAGGCATAGGAAAAAATACTGTGTGATCATCTAATTAAAGGCAATATCATAATTCATGCTCACAAGGGGCCAAATTAAGGTTGAACATTCGGCCTCAATTCTGACTTTACCTCACTCTTGAATGCCTGACTTGGCAATCTTAATAATACTTTCTTGACTTAGTATAGACCACAAAAAAGGATTTTTTTTTTTTTTGAGGCTGGTTAGAAAGTCTAGCCACAGAGTTGCCATGAATTTCAGTACGACTGTATCCCCTATTTAGCTTTAGAAAGCTCATCTTCATTTTCTGCATGCATTTAGCTACCCCAAAACATACGTAGTTCCCATACCACTCTGTTACAAAGAGGTTACCATAATTTGCAAACTTTTGCCGCAATTTCAAAATCAAATTATTTTAGTCTGTGATTTAGCTCGTGTGTGATAAAACCGTAGTTTGCTGTCTCTCTATAGCAACCGTTGCCTTATTTTAACAGAAAATTACAAATATTTTGCCTAATTTTAAGTTGATTCTTTGCTTCTCTGCCCACATGAGTAATATTAGCTAAATTACCACCAGTGCACGTCAAAGCCACTTGGACACTGTGAGTAGACTGAAAAATGGCTAACCATTCCGCAGGCTCCCACGTGGCAGTTTGTAATGACAGTGTATAAGGCACACGTGTCTTTTAGTTCATTTTTCCTATTGAATTTGCTATTCACAGAGTATTTCAAATCCTAACAACAATTTCTTCTTCGCCTTTTATTTTCTGTGAAGATCGGTTGGTCTGCAGGGCTCTGATACACACTTTGGCAGCCTTTGAAGATTCGGATACCATTAGACTGAACACTGAAAGGATTTATAATCTAAAACTTGACTTAAAGTATAGTCCTGAAGAGACCGTCAACCTGAGTTTAGCATCACCGAGGTAGGTTTGATGTTCCTGCCCTGGGAGTAAGGGAGCAAGCAGTAGGAGATGTGTAGGTGAAGTCACCTCTGAATGCAGTCTTGGAGAAGTTATGCTACTAATCCTGTCTTTTAATGCTCCCGTGTTTCATGTGAACGGGCAAATATTGGTGACAGGTATTTTCCATCTGCAGCAGCGAAAGAAAGCTCCTAATCAAAGCGTAATGCACACTAGTAGAAGAGGTCATGTCTGCTAGGGTATCCCAGCTGCTCTGCTCTGCTCCTGTGGTTCAAAGCTTCACATGCCGCTGCAGCCAGCCGCTTAAACTGGGGTCACAGGTGTTGCAGAGAAGGAAAGAAACCTGGGAGTTTTATTATATATTTGGGCCATTATGTTTGGCCCAACGTGTTCATATGTGTTGTAAAAGCGCAGGTGTCTTCAGTGTGTCTGACTGCAGTATTAAACCTGGGGTTTGACTACTGCAGAAGTCCCAGGAAAAAAAGCAGTTGCAGGTTTGACTGGTCGGCTTTCTACAGTGGCAATGATCTCTCCTCTTTCTGAGGCAAGAGGAGCAAAGGGGAAATGAAATTAACCTGGAAAGTAAAAAGATCTAGCTGTTGACATCTGTTTAGTAAAGTACTTAGGCACATGCTGAACTCTAAGCGCACGCACAAGTGCTTTTCAGCACAGGGGCTTTGCTGAATGAGGTGGCAAGTGGACTTGCAGGTGGGACGCTTTCTGTAGTGCTTCTAATGACGTAATGGAATGAAGGAGCTTTTTGTGCTTAGAGTGAAAATAGGTCTTTACACCTAGTGGCTTCCTCTTACGTGTATTATTAAGTACTTGTAAGAACAGAACTGTCCAATTTACAGACTGTAAACATCAAATGTATTTAACATATATTCTCCAAAATAAGCAATTTTATTTTTATCAAAAATGCGCTGTTTTCTTCAAGTAACAGATGGAAATCAATGGATTTTAATGTAACCCAGAAGAGCAAGTTGTAGTCTTACTCCCTTAAGTGCCCTTTTCTTGTTCAGACCACAGCTGTAAAGGGATTTGAACCTCAACACAATAAATGCCAGTACAGGAATTTGAAAGGTAGGCCACAGACTTCGTGGCCCACTGGAGGAGGTATCTGCTGTTCCTTAGAGCTGTGTAAAATGAGACAGAAGTAAAATACCATCTTTTTCATATAATTCGTATTGTAGCTAGTCATGGTGTCCAAGTTCAGCGTTTTATATGTTGCTTGTGTATTAAAAAGTAAACATCTACCGTTAGGCTGGAGAAGTATCTCCGCAGTGTGCATTCTAAATATAGATTGCTGTGGTACAGTCAGTACTAGGACATAATATCTCTTTGCTTTTTTAATATGCAGATGCTAGTCCCCACCGTAGGTATATTATGTACGAAAAAGTTAAACACACACATGCATACAGAGATATGTATACACACATACACGTATACATACAGACACACATGATCTTCTGTAGAAAAAAAAAATGATGGTCAGATGTTAAATGGCAGTTACTTGCTTAACATGGAAAAAAATCAGGCACTGTGAAAGGTATCATTCTTGACATGGGCAGTAATTCCACCATTACTCCAAACTGGCAGCTCCTTGTGCTCCCACTTTTCCCCTGGGAGTAAGGCTGGTGAGCTGCCGGCCATCCTGCCCGTAGCAATAAGGACAATCCGCAGCTGCAGTACTTTGCAGTACTGCATTTCTGGATGTTTAGCTTTGCAGGCAGAGCAGTGCCTGGCTAGATTTCTACATATAATCATCTTAGCTTATTTACTATGTAAAATAAAATAAATTGTTCTTATTTAATAATGGTTCCCAATTTGGCTTCTAAGTTTACACCTGACAGATGTAATGGGATAAAAGAGGGGGAGGTCACCCCTCTTCTGCTACTAGTATTAAGCTGCAAACCATTTTCTCTAGAGGTGGCTTAACAGAACAGGAGTGTTATTAGTCATAGAGTAGGAAGAGGCAATTACGCGCACAATATTTAGAGAGGCAGCAAAAATTATGATAATGGGGGACCTTAACTACCTGTACGTAGTCTGGCCAAGAATCACCACGGGACAAGTAATAAAGAAGCAATTTTATGAATGGTTATTTCTTGGAATGAGCAGCTGTGGAGTACACAAAGGCAGGGAGGGCTCTCAAACCTGGGTGAAGCTCAGGAGCTCATTGGAGACGTAATCCCAGCTGAACCATTAAGCAATACTGACCACAACATAATTACATCCACCCTGCCTGGGGAAGGTAAGGTACCAAAGCTTTGTACAGTGACCCTAAACATTGGAAAGGAGTGGTGGGAAGGACAGGAATGCTGGTGGGGGGAAAGATATAAAAAGCTGTCACCATCTGAAGGTGACTTGCTTCCAGCAGATCATTATACAAAGGCACAGGCAGGAGCTTCTGCCACCCAACAGGAACATTCTGCAGTGAGCACTCATGAGGCATCTTTGGGGAGCCATGCAAGAAGGACGACGACCAAGAGAAGATAAACTAACCTGGTTAGAAAAATCGCCTCACTTAGGTGTAGCCCACGGCTAGGTGCATCTCCAATCCAGAGAGCAGCACTCAGTCAAAGTGGGTTTTGGTGTCTCTCTGCCAAGGCCATAGAGTGATGTAGGATTCTGAGCCCATTCCTTGGAGAAGGAGGTACAGAGGCCAACCCTTATATAGAAATGATGCCATAGGCATCCTGCCAAGGACACCACAGCGTGTAAAATCCCAGGTCTGAGCAAAAAATACCTGGGCATGTGACAGTATATTGTGATACTTTTCATGTCAGAAACACTGGTGGGATAGGCATAGTTAGAGGCATATATATGTAGTGGTATGATTATATTCCAACTATTTCTAGTGTTACGGAGTTTTTGAAGAGAGACACAATACTGAATAGGCAGTAAGCTTAGGAAGAGGTCCACTGGATGGCCTGTGATATGATTAAATCAAGAACACTTGTAAAGTCAAGTACCTGGCTGCCACTGCTGTCAGGGTTGCAAAGGTGGTTTTACTGCACAGTGTTGCAGTGTCCCGTTTGTACTGGCCCACAGCTTAACCCTGTGTAATGTGTGG